>NW_010335316.1:55393-61028 GCF_000700745.2 Antrostomus carolinensis
CAACAAAAGGCAGCCATGGGCTAATTCTCATTGATTCTGTTTGGAGGGTGGGAGAGAGGGACAATCCCCCACAGTCAGCCTGGGGAACGAAGGCAAAACAGAAAGCAGGACCACTCTCTCTTGCTGCCCCTAGAACTCAGCTTTCCTAAACCACTATCTAATTTACCTGTGTTTAGACTCTGCTCTGACTGACCAACGTGCATGAGGGCCTGCATCCCTCCTGCACAAGACCAGACACATTTAGGTAAGCGTGCCTAAAACTGGGCTGCCTGTCGTGGTTTCCCAACTACAGACGTTTCTTGCTTCTGAAGGTCACGTGTCAACCAAGCACAGAAGGTGACAAAAGCAGCACTTGCTTTAAAAGGCAACAAAATGGTTACGTTCTTGTCATGTTCTGTGTGGTAGTGTGAGAATTAATTGCAAAGCTTCCAGCACACCCTGCTAGGACGAGCCTCCCCCCACTGTTATCACAGGGCATGCCCACGTACAACAGCAGAAGATGGAATCTATCAAAAAATATTGGGGCTGTTCAGGAAGACCCCGAGTGCACATCTAACAGTCAGAGATTTGGACTGAACGCAGGAATTTGGAATTGTGACTCAAGTAAGAGATGTTTCGCTGCTTCCTTCCTTTTTTTTTGGTGAGTTGGCATCAGAGCTCCCCTGAAAAGACTAAAGGGAGAGGAGGGGTAACTGGTAAGTTCTGGCACACACAGAGCCAGAGAGTGTGAACAACTTTCACTGCGGACTTATGTAACTTTGCCGGTGGTGACACAACTTGCTCAAAGTTATTTAGGGATGGATAAAGGACATCCAGTGACCTGTAAACAGAACTATGAAAAATATGCCTTAAAAGACCTAATGTAAAACCAAATTATATAATCACATTACCTCATGTTTTAATATTGAAGCTACAAAGGCTTTATATGTAACAGAAATAAAAGCTTTCTATTAAAACCTCAACTTCCCAACTACTCTGAACAATCGTCCCCAGCCCCGAGGCCAGCTTTTTCTGCTTTCTCTAGAGAATCCCTTCTGACTGACTACCCTGGCAGCTACACTGCAAGGAAGTTCCTCCAAAAGCCCCTTGATAAAAGGTAGGGTATAATAAAAGATGAAAATGCAGAGATGAGCAATAGTCGTGCAAAATAAATACCAACATGAAACATGCTGTAGTATTAACAACAGATAGTTCAAAGAAAAAAAAAAAAATCAAACAATGTCAATTTTGAATTATGTTGATTAGACACAAACTGGATAATTAGTAAATGGAATAATACAGGAAACATTATATGTTTGAGATGAAATGACAAAAATATTTCATTAAAAGGACAAGTTAATTTATAATCATCTTCCTCAAAAATTAAATTCTTTCTCTGCTATAGCAAACATAAACATGTTTTACACATCAAAAAATAATTAACCTATTAATCTAATGCACAGATATTTTTCAGGGGAGATTTCTTTTGAGTGATTTATTCTTATTTGGAATTTAATTTTACCTTCTGAGCTTTTTTTATAATTATTGTTTAATTAGTTTTACTTTTACAGCACCCATATAGGAAAGACCTGGGTTGGAGTAGCCAACCCTCTGCCAGCTGAGCCAGCAGCGCTGCCAGCTCCCGCCTGGGCTCTGGTGCTCCTGGCAGGCAGAGCCCGAGGCTGCGGCTCCAGATACTCCCTGTCCCAAACGTGGCCACAGAGAGCAGCTCCGAGGCAGCACAAATTAGATGAGCCCAGGGATTGTCTCGTATTCCTCAAGGAACCAGACAGGTCTCTGGTTGGGTTAAAAAACAATTGGAAGTTTTTACTCATTTCAGCCATCAAACCAAAGCTGAACATCAAAGGACATGGACCTACAAGCACCTCAAACACTTCAATCCAGGGACTCACAGCACCCTTTTTCACACCATAAACAGTTTGAGACACTTCATTTCCCGCTCCCCGCAATACCGTTGAAGAAGGTCATACATCCCTTTCCACAGTAAAGGCTTTGATGCTGCCAGGTTCCCAAACACTTCCAAGTACGTTAATTGTCTGGGGAGATGGGCTGAGGATTACTGTGCATTGGAAAAGATCCTACTGTAATCGCAGTTCAGAGATCCTACAACATCCAATGCAACTGGAAACGCTGCTGCACTTCTCCCATCTTCCCGGAGGAACGGCGGTGAGGGAGCAAAGGGTTTTATTTAAGCACGAAATGTTAATTTTAGATTTATCTGTAATGAATGTTTGCTGTCTTTTCCTGATCAATACACAGATTCAAATGAATCATCATCTCAAGGCGGTAGGAGAGAAAGAGAGCAAAAAACACAGCTGGGAACTTCTGCCTTCCCAAACTCTAAATCCGCTGCTACGCTGTCTGGGAGTGAGAAAGCACGTGTGGTAGAGGAGCTAAGGCTAAAGGGCTATGTACTACAACTTTTATCCTCACCTTAAGTTTTAGGACCTGTATTAAAAGTGTAACTCCATCTCTAGTCTCTCACTAAATAAATAATTATGGGGCCAGAAGGTTAGGGAGCCTCAGATGAGGCTGCTATGTTGCTGTACTGCCAACTGCTATGGGATTTGAAAGCTTGACACATGCTGGAGCGTATCACCTCATCAACGTTCCCTGCTGGCTTGGGAGGTGAAAACCTAAATATTACTCTTAAAGGCAGGTCTCTAACACACAAGTAGCCAAACTCCCCAGATAAGTTTCAGGAAACACAGTTATTACAAATACACGGTAGGAAGGAAAGACAAAGCGTCAACAAGCAATGGTAGCCCAAAACATCTGCCTGGTTTATGAGTGAGAGGTATATTTCACTTAAGTACATTAAAGATCATGTTGCTTCTCAGCATCTTTACCTAAAAGACAATTAAATCTGTGCCTTTCCATACACTTATTGCTCTTCAAACTATTGACTTGTAAAATAAGCTGCTTTTCCCCCCACCCCCCCTCACCCCCACGGTATTCATGTGAACAAGTACTTTGGGATAACGTCAATTTTCTCCCCAAAAGGGACTACCCAGCCCAGTCACCCCTCTGCAGTAGATGTTCTTACTTGATAAAGAGGGATGGACTTTACGTTTCAAAATGCTGGCAAGTGCGCTACTGTATCTGTACGATAACACTTCCCAGTAGCCAGCCCAATCCTAATCTCTCGGATCACGCTTTTGGCTAAGTACTGCCACCGCTCTGTTTACACTGTAAATAAAACAATAACTCTTAGAAACAGAGAGATTAGTAAATCGAAGCATCACGCATTTTTAACAAAGGGCAGATGCTATTTATCTTTATTATACAGAAGGCCAAGTCAAGAGCTAACCAAGCTGACAAACGTCAGGGCACTTGTAATTTGTTTTGTCACGCTATCGGGAACTCCACATTATGACAAAGTATCACGGCATATACAATATTTACCATAATGAGCTTTTTACACGTAGCACATACTGTGTGCTCAGAAGCTGCATGCTCCAGCTACTCCTTAACTACACATGACAACTGAAAAATTCACAAAGGTGACTGCAGTAGTTTCATTTCAAAACTGTAGTTTCATTGACTAAACTCTTTTCCCGAGCGTGACTGCAGCAATTCTCAGGATTATTGTTATTTTATTCACCAATTCAGTAATGAAATAACACATCCTTTGATGGAGAATGTGTCAGATCCATCCTCCTGGCTCTACATTACTGGGGAGGGGGTGTGTTTACAGAAGGACAGAGAACACACCACTGACTCTGCACCAATTTATGCCCTCGATGTCATTACACAAACACAGAGGAACTCCTTTCAAGTCCCAGGTATTATTTTACATTAACAAAGACAAAAATGAGGAAACAGTGTAACTCTTGTCAATTTCTCTCTTGTGTTTATGGATTGCAGACACCCCATAAACACCCATCTCTTGTTCAGACTGGAAAACTGGCAGGTTGGGGGCAGGCGGTTGTTTGTTTCATTTTGGTTTAAAATTGAATTGCAAGCAGCCAAAATATTTTGTCACAAGCTTACTCTGGAGATGGTTAACATAAGAGTAAACCAAAGATGATACGATTTGTCAAACGTTAAGGAATTCCAATATTGAAATCTTGCTGCCTTTGGGGGTCAATAAAGAGCAACATTATAAAATATACTAAAGTTAGCAGTTCGTGCTGCTAATTTTGCATGCCTGCTTCACCAACGCACGGCTAAAAATAGATTAAAACAGATAAGAACACAGAACAAAGAGATGCACTGGACAATTATCGTTCTACTAGCATAGTCTACTTCATAGGGAGCTTTTTAACCCTTTTTATTTATAAAGGATACAGATTTTTTTTAAATCTTGCTCAACAGCATTTCAGCTAAAATTATTTAAACACAGATTTTATTTTTCTTAGCTTTTTCTTGTTCCCTTCCTAGTGGGACACAATAATGAGATTTAAAATATTCTAATAAGGGCATCAGGCTACTTGCCAAGGGGCTTGAACGCTAAATAAGAATATTTACATCTTCTAAGACGCAGGAGAAGGAATCAGTGCGATGCACTTGAAATACGTATCTACATCGCAAATATGACAGTTATTTTTAATTCCCTGGGAAAAAAAGTACACATTCACTTCAGTTTATTGGGCCTCATTACTTTCAATGAGGCTAAAGGGATAATTATCTTTAGCTGCTCCATCATAGCCTAAAAGCAAACATTCTTCCTGATAAGGACAACAGTTATTAAAATATAAGGTGATATTAAATTGTTTAAATTACAACAGGTGAAATTTCAAAAACTACCTCCAATAACAGTGGTTCTGTACCATTATTCTGCCCAGATCAGTACTATGACTGAAATCCTGATTTTCAAATTTAATTTTTTAGAGGAAAACAAAGCAGCATAGCAGACTGACTCACATCTACATGGTAAACAGGCTTATTCTTTGCTTTGTAGCCTTCTTTAGCTATCATTTGCTTACAAAATTACAACGCTTATAAACAGAATCGACATTTTGTCTCTTTATGTCTGGGGGAAGGGAAAAAAAAGAAAAAAAAAAAAAGAAAATCACCTTCAGATTAACATGATAATTTATGCCAAGCAGTTCTGGGGGCATATCTGTAACATCACCCCATGCATATTATTCATGTTACCTTAAATACCAGCAGCAATCCATAAATGCATTTGCTAGCACATGCTTAAAAAAAAAAAAAAAAAAAAAAAAAAGGAAGAGGGAAGAAAGAAAAAGAGAAATTCAAATTCAGGGAGAAGAGCCTTACCTCTCAGATACACAACCCGTCCGCGGATTTAGCAAAATCATTTCAACAGCCAAGGCCTTAAGCACTTTTTACAGCAATAAAACGCCGCTTTTAAACTTCCTGTTTATTGAAATATTAGCACGATTGGGTTTTGGTTTTTTTTCCCCTCCATGGCACTTTACCAGCATTTCTCGGCAGTTAAAAGCCGAGGCACCGCTCAACCCCAGAGCGAACGGGACCGGGGCGGGGGGGGACACACGACACAACCCCGAATTAACATTCTCGATGCAGTTTTAGCGCCTTTTGACTTATTTATTTAAGGATGAACTATAGAATTGTACCCGCAGCCGGGTTCCAGTCCCCTGACTGCGCCTCACCCACCTCCCCGCGCTTCATTTTTATTTTTATTTTTAAATTTATTTTATTTTTT
>NW_010335317.1:0-320 GCF_000700745.2 Antrostomus carolinensis
ATTATCCCCCCATTTTCACTATTATCCCCCCCATTTTCACCATTATCCCCCCATTTTTTCCACTATTCCCCATTTTCACAAGGATTTTCACGATTATTCCCCCATTTTCACTATTATTTCCCCATTTTCACCATTATCCCCCCATTTTCACGAGGATTTTCACCATTATCCCCCCATTTTCACGAGGATTTTCACCATTATCCCCCCATTTTCCCCAGGATTTCCCCCATTTTCACTATTATTCCCCATTTTCACTATTATTCCCCCTTTTTCATGAGGATTTTTCCCCATTTTCACTATTATTCCCCCATTTTCACTAT
>NW_010335318.1:0-23388 GCF_000700745.2 Antrostomus carolinensis
CGCCCGGCCCGGCGCGGGAGCCGGGGCTGGCTCTGCCCGCAGCGCCGGGGGGCTGGTTACCTGGTGGATCCCCAACCAACAGCCAAAACCCACCTGGAGTAACTCCTGGCACCCTCTCGGGTGAGCGGGAAGGGATGAAAACAAAAGGGCTCCCTGCAGTTTCGCACTTTCCCTCCATCAGGAAATCTAAGCTAATAGGCAACCGCCGTACCACTGTTACTACTACCTCTTAATTTTGTTTTATTAATGGAAATCGGATGAATAGTTTCTTCGCTATCTCGATTCACAACTGCTGTGCCCCGAACGCAGCTGGTTTACCACTTAAATGAGGAGCAGTCTCTGGGTGACCAGTCAGCAATTTCCACCCGTTCAGCGGCTGCATTGTCTTTGGCAGGCAAAGTGGGCTGCTGGAAGGGTTCCGCTCCAGCCCTCGAGCTGATTTTACTTGGAAGGACTGATAAATAGCTAGGTGCCCACATCATAAAACGACCTGCATATCTTCTGAATTTGGACATTTACCTCGATATCAATAGTTCTGGTCTTCCAAGTGTGAAGGAGGAAACACAGAGAGAGGCCCCCCCAGAGCACTTTGGAAGGAACATCCTTAACATTGCAATCTAAAATGGTAGCATCGTGCTTTTACATACCTTTTAAGGCTGTTGAAGAGGTCAGTTTTCCAGTTTTTCTAGACATTGAGATATTTTCCAACTACGTGGGATGAAATCATCCTCACACCTCCTCTTTCAACTACGCTGCATTACTACAGTCAAATTCCTTTGTAAAGTCTGTCATGCCGTACCGCAGCTGATAAAATTGCTTTACGTTGCCCATTGCCTATCAGTGTGTGTGAATATATTATTTCTATCTCCTAATCTGTATTCCTCTGCACCACACACAGGATGTTCCAAGTAAACCACATGAAAACAAGATTAAGCCTTCAATCTAGAAACACAGCAGACATGCTTAGTAAAAAAGCCTGCAGGACTGCTTTTGGATTAATATGCAAAGAGAAAACTGGGTCTGTACCTTCCCTTGGTCTCTCTTATATACAACAAACTTTGAAAAGCCAGGATTTCAGCTTGTATTAAATATTCAAAATTCAATGTTTATCTGCTCTACAAGACTCCTGAGTCAAGAAACCAGTGAAACATTTTCAAGAAGAAAAAAAAAAAAAACCAAACAACAAACCAAAGCCAAACCAATCCCACAAGTACTGAAAAGAAAGGACTAGTTTTAGTTTTTAAATAGAAATTTAGCATCTGTTTATTTTCAATAATCAACAACAAAGATTCAAGACCCTCTCCTCCCCCCACTGCCAGGCATCCAAATTAATTCTTGAGTTTAAAAAAAGAAACATCATAAGGCTCAACACCTATTTTTTTTCTCATTCAAATTAAGCAGGAGGAACAGTGGCAAAACTTTTTTGTACTGTCTGCGGCAAGTTGAAGTTACCTTTCCAAAGGAAGTGTTTTCTCACGGTTGGAAGCAGCCAGTTTGCAAATGCAACCATCACATACATACTTGATTATTCCCATTACTTCCATCCGCAGTCCCACAAATTAGTGGGAAAAACCACTGATAATACCCCACTACTTCAACCCAAAACCCAGCCAGACCCTTAAGTCTTCTAATGAAAGGCAAAAGTTTCACATAGCCGGTAACTGAAACTCCCATTCCATCCTGCAGAATCAGTAGCCACCTCAAAGTCATTCAACAGGGTTTCAGAAACTTCTGGGGCAATGAAGGCTTGAAAAGACTCTGTTTTCAAAAACAGCATCAGTTTTTGGAAAACAAGGGTAAATCCAACATCTCCTAGACAAGTTTTGAAGAACTGTTTTCATGAAAACAGGTGGAAAAACCACAAAGAAACCATTAAAAAAAAAAAAAACTTTCTCCCCAATTACTAAAATATTTAACTTAAGTAAAGATTATTACCTTAAATATTTTCAAACTGCAGTAAGATCCACCCAATAGCAAAAATCTGTCCATACACTGCAGAATAAATCTCTTAATAAACAAAATTACTGAGTGTAATTAAGTGCAAGATCTTGCTTACAGCTCAACCTGCTGTGGTTGGGAAGACACTCTACAGTAATAGCAGACATCTTCAGGAAAAAAACTATTAGTATAGCACATTTAATGTACTCAATTTGGCAAGTAATAGTATACATGCAGTTGATTTCAAATACATTTCTCATGTATTTTCAGCATTACAGAATTATATTTAACTTAACTCTACTCAGAAAATGAGAAAGATTTCAAAGACAAAGATTTGAAAGTCAGTCTATCCTAATCATTGTTAAAGAGCAACATGGTTCCCCATCCAGAAATTTACTGAGTAGGGTCATTTCCAAACATTCAAACTGCAATTACCTCATTTCCTACTCAGAACAGCAAATTCAGAGGTGACTATGCTTAAAAAACCCACAGTATTTAATTTCCTTTTTCCTACCATAATGAATAAAACCCACTGAATTCCGATTTTGTTCCTAATTTGGACACAGACTTCCTGCACAACGATGCAACCCAGCAGGCATGCACCAACTTTCAAGTCTGCAGAATGGGGCCAATGCGTACCTTACTCAAAGGTGAGTAGGCATTTGATGTTTCTCTACTACTTTGAGACCTAAGAATGGAAATCTGTATTCTATCAGTATAACATATCACTCTATAAAATGTTGTATTTAATCAAACACGCCAGAACTGCTGACCACTCCCTCTAAAAATAATGCAAATTCTTTACAATTACTTCTGTAGGTCTCCTCTTCTTCTGTACTGCTGAATGACCACATGAAGGAAAGATATTTTGAATGCCTGCTCCTGCTGATTATCCCCCGAATATAAAATCTTTTTTGAAGTCAATCATTGCCACAGCTACCAGTTCCCAATTTTTCTGTAATGTTTAACCAAATATTCAAACTATGTAGCATTATAGTTTAGTACTGCAAATGGTGCCACTTCATTAATTTTGGTCAGAATTTTTTTGTGTCTTCCAAGTGAAGTCTGAACATGAAGTTTCTACATATGTACAGATTTAAAAACCCGATAACTTGAAATAAAGAGCTCCTCAATTAACACTTCTTTTTTAGTCACAGATGTTTGGAAGACTTCTTTCAGATTTCCTGTGTTTAGTGCAACAACAAAAATGTATTCAATTATGAAGAATTTTAAGTCAAAAAAAGGAAGCAATCAATAACATTTGTTATTAGAGGGCAAAATACTTTAGTAAGAAAGATGTCCTCGATAACTGTGTTTTGCACTTGAAACTAAGTTAAAATAAATCTTTCTCTTGACAAACACTCTTTTTTCCACTAAAAGCTTCAGATGATTCTTAGGAGCATTATTTAAATTGTTAGGTCTGGATAACTTGCCTCAGTTTAAAAAATGTGCTGCAATTCTGTCTAGAGATGCTGCTTATGCTATGAAACACTTGGGATGTTTCAAAAGACTGAAAAGAATGATGTGATAATGATATGCTTGTGTTCCAAATGGATTAGAACAAAGATCATTTGATAGTTTAATCAAACCAGTCCAGGCTGTTCCTGAGCAAAATAATGAAGAGACTAATATAGGACTATGTGAAGTCTGAAAAATCAACAGTGAAATCTCAAGAAAAAACACTGTTTTTAAAACAATTTGATAATTCTTTGTCAACATTTCTAGTTCCAAAGATAATTTAATGATTGTTTTCTTTTTAATAAGTTAGTTCTAAAAAAATAATCAGTGTAAGAGTATACAGAACAGGAAAATCTATGTATATGAAAGGAACTGTTTGTATTCGACAGCATATCTATTCTAGATAACTAATTAAAATACTGTCATTTTGGTTGACAGAAAAAGATAACAATATTTTTAGATACTAAAAC
Organism: Antrostomus carolinensis; assembly: GCF_000700745.2. Classification (NCBI taxonomy): domain Eukaryota; kingdom Metazoa; phylum Chordata; class Aves; order Caprimulgiformes; family Caprimulgidae; genus Antrostomus; species Antrostomus carolinensis. Next base: position 3,867 of record NW_010335318.1, read on the forward strand.
TGATAGCAAGAACAGGAACGGTGAATAGAAATTAAAATCAGATCATTATCTAAGAATGTTGGGTTTTTTCACTGAAATTGTAGCATTTTAAGCTTCTGTTTATTATCATCCGTTTATAAAACTATTTTCTATTGTTTAAAACTTCAAAAGCAAATTCATGCCAAGTTGAAAAACTGAACAAACCATAAATCATGACTGCCTTTTCTGCAAATACAAAAGAAAATTTCTTGCCTGGTTTACTTCCATACTTAGTACAATACTTTCTAAACTGATCATTGGTAAGGAAAAGGGGAGAGGATTTTTTTTATTCCTAGATTAGAACAGAAAGGGAAAACTGAAAGGATGACATACTAACTGAACTCCCCCCAGAAGAATGAGATTTCTCTAACGTTGACTCAAGTCAATTCACTAATTACAGCTATGATTTTCTTAGTCTTATAATGTTTAAACATGCATTCATAAAATTACATCCTGAAACTGTAAGCATTTTTTTTAAGTTCTGTGTATTTGTATGAAATCCTGGCTGTAGCTGATCTGTAATTTAATATAAAGGACTTTTTAAATATCACATTAAAAATCTAATAGAATAACACATTACATTATGCAATTACTCTGGTAAAAAAAACAAAACAAAACAAACAAAAAAAAAAAAACAGGTGTAGCCTTTGGATTTGGTTTTTGCCGCTGTTCCTAACTAGGAGAACAACGGGGATGTACCAAAAGTAATGTCAAAGCTACGTGCAACTGTTGACCAACAGGAAACAAAAGAAAAAAGTAAATACAAAACGAAGTGAAAATAATGCATTTTTCTTATTGACTAAGAATCAATACTTCCTAAAGAGAAATTATTTAGTAAATTAAGCACAACTGATTTACACAGAGCTATGCACAAATCCAAGCATTCAGGAACTAAGAGCGTGTGCACTGTGGTTCTAGAGAGGAAAAGTGTCTGCAGCAGATAGCCAACTGTACACAAGAGTGTATTGAAAGCTCAGTAGTGTAAAATGGCTAACACCATACAGCAGCACAAGAAATTTTAGACAGGAAAGGGGATTTTTACTCTGCCATGCTCCCTCAACTGCTGCCTAGTCATTCAGTGTAAAACTGCTGGCCAGGGACAAGACATTCAGAAAGAACTATGAAAATGAGTTTAGAAAATACCTATAAAGAGACTGAGATAACTTAATCTAACCACTTTATTGAAGATTCAGTTAGGATGGATGAGATTCCTGGGAAAAACAAACAAAAACTTAATTACACATAAAAGGTTATCAAGGCCATTCCTCTCAGTAGGATTATTTTAGCTGCAGTATTCGTATCAGATGCCTGTCATAGATATTCTTAAACTCAGAAGTGAATATTCCATACTCTCTGCACACAACATATTTCCTTGCTGCTGTTATTTCTTGTCTTATCAATACTGCACATGGAGACTAGTATGCTTCTGCTTTGCAACTTTCAAGGGATGCAACTCCTTAGAGTAATCTCATCTCAAAGAAAATTAAGAAAATCAAGTTATTGTGTAAATCTTACCTTTAGGCCGTATTTTAAAGACACCCTGTATTTCTAATTGCTTTCCTCTGGAGTTTGATTTAATTATCCCTTATATTTCTTCAAGTGGGTGCCCAAAAATGGGCACAGGGAGGGCCTAATTCATTGTGAGAGAAGCAAACAGATTATTTCACACAATTTTCAAATAATACTTTAACATTCCATCATGACATTTGCCTTTTTGGCATGACTGTGACATTGCCTCATGTTCTATTTATTTTTTGGCTATTTTTCTCCCAGAACTGCCCCCCAGGGGAGGAGAAAATAGCAGGCAGCACGTTCCATTTTCAATAGCAGCAACCTGTTAATGTGGCACATACCATACCATGAAACCCTAGGAAGTGTGCTGACTGTTGATGGCTCCCCAGCTTAGCCTGTTGGCTGTCTTCAATCCCAGAGGCTAAAACCTTAGATTAAAAGGCAGCCTAGTGCAAAGTTCACGATTCTACGACCAGGGAATCTTGGCTTATTAGAGAGTGAGCTGGGTGCTTTATTCTAGAGGATCCAGATTACTGCACATCCATGTAATGAACCACTTTAAAGGAACTGGGATGCCTGGACAAGTCATAGGTGCCTGCAGATAGGTCCTGTGCTAACCATGCAGTAGGTTCTACCCTACTTCGTACAGAGCTCTTACCTAACTAATTCTCTTTCTGCCTATCAGAGGGTGCATTCAGCACCACACCCTGCATGTTCATAATACAAAGGAGACTCCTGCAGTGACCTTACTTGTACTGAGAAGTATCACAAACACTCACAGGTTAGCTGGCTACAGTCCTTCACTGGATTTGCCCTATAGAGTCAGACTAAAGTATTCTTTCATCGCATAGAAAAGCGGCAACACTGCAAAAGTCTTTAACCATGCAGTCCGGGGCATTAAAAAAATCCCATGGCTTCAGGATGAACAGACTGCATTTAAAAAAGGATGTTGATATTCTGTGTAACTAGTTACTTGAAGAGATTATAAGGGATGAAATAAATATTCCATCTTTTCAAGGCTTTAAATCAATAGTCTTACTAAATACACATTAAAGGAATGATCAAGCAAAGTTCAAAGTAGTAGTTCAGACTAAGCCTAATCTACCTATAGGTGTTCACACTCAAATTCTGAATCAACAAGGAACTCCCACAGTTAAACCAAAATATTGTTATAAAGGCAGCTACAGAATAGGAGAGACTTCTGAAGAGTTATCTCTGCTTTCCAAGATTCTGTGAATTACCCCATACACTAAACAGCCAAAGTGATCAGGAAACCACTCTATCCTTTTCCAGCAAAAGAAATACCAGCTTTACCACTTCTGATACAGGCTGATGTGTGTCAAAACTCTTTCTTCCACCCCCAGGCACTTGTGCGATGTCTCAGACAGACAGGAAGTATGCACATGGTTTCATCTCTGGTTAGAGCTCAACTTACTTATCATAATTACTAATTTTAAAAATACACTGTACACAACTCCCCTCAGCAACAATCTGTTCGCTTCTTTAGTTTTAAAAGCTCAACTGTTGCAGTCAGTCCCCACTTCCTCTCAACAAATTATCTAGGCCAAAGCTGCCTGCCTTGTCCTCATATTCATTGCTCTGAAATCCTGCAATCTTGTGGCTATTACAGCTGTGGTTTTTTTAGCCTCAAAGGCATCCCATTATAATGGATTAGAATTTCATAATGCATTTTTCTTAGTACTTACAAAAAACTGGTAACATAGCTTGTAGTTAATACAGTTGCTTATTAGATTTCTGAAATGGCAATATTCATAATGCTTTATCTGTTAAAAGGAACAGATGGAATAGGCCCTTTTGTTAAATTCGGGAGGGGAAGAAGAAAAATGGGAGCTATTTAAAGAAAAAGGAATCTGATTTTAAATGAGAAATTACTAACATTCACAGTTTCTGCTGTAATCACAACCTAAAATGTACAAACTACCTGTATAAGAATCAAACCTTGTGTAGACCTGTATGAGCTGACAAAATAAATAGCAAGAAGCTGAGCATTTCAACAGCCCTGAATGCTACAGAACCCACAGGAAACTTCTAAAAACTTAAGTGCTTTAAGGCCTGAGTAGTACAAAAATAAGTATATGGCTTCTTTATGCTAAAAATCTAATCCAACATAACTGTTCTGAATGCAAGTCACATTCATTTACTTGTTTGGGTTTTTTTCACTGGTAGCTTTGAATGATCATCAGGATGCAGTTTAGATCATTATGCAAAATTAGAACACCCGTCTAGTAAAAAGGGTTGAATCAATTCAGTCCTTTAAGAATAAAACCAGGAATGCTAGGATAAATATTCCAAGATCTCTGTCTACCTGCAGAAAACAACAACCAAAAAAACCCCCCAAACAAACAAAAAAAAGAGCTCAAAAATAAAATAAAACAAAATGGGTTTAAACAAAACAAAGTTAGTGACAGACACTCCCTACTAACAACAGTAGGTCTTCAGTTCTGAAACTGTGGACAGTGTGTGTTTGCGTATGTTGCTACAGGATCACCACCAACAGTTTAAGAGATGGTGTGTTCTTTCATGTTTCTTTTGTTGAGTTGGATTAACAAACAATTTATGAGTTTAAAAGCAGAAGGCATTGGTCCTCCAAACTCAAATCTACATTAATGATGCCTCTCCCTGTCCGTCCTCCCTTTTGCATCAGTTCTGGTACACCTTTGATTAATGGCTAAAGTTATTCAATTTACCAATTCAACAAATAGCTATTTGTTTCTCTTATTTTTTGCTAAACTAGTTTTCTTCCACTTCAGTGAGTTGAATCATCTCACTGTAAGATCAAACACCAGAGTTAACAAAGTAGAAGAGGAGAAATCAATGGATAAACTGGCAGTCTGCCTCAAACTACAACATGAAGTAGCACTCCACAATAATGATTTAGAACTTGTAAGAAATTTGTACAGAAATTTCAAAAACTAGAAAATATTCTCCATTTCATGTATGTACGTTGATAGCATTTTCTATATTTACCTTTTAATTGCATACTCTGGATTTCTAACTTCTTTTTTCCCAAATTCGAAAAATTACATGTATGAAGCCTCTAGCTGGATGACAAAGATGACATTTACCACACTTGATTTTATTATTTTTTCTAAATAACTAGATAATCAAGCTAGCTATCTCTTCTTCAAATGATTCTCTAAACTGGGTTTCATCTCTGAATGTAAGTCATAAATCTGGGCATGTGAAAAACAGCTTTCAGTCCAGTGTCTCCACTAAATCCCTGAAGTGGCTTTAAACTGGTTGAAAGCACTTCAGTACTGGAATATATGCAAGGTGAAATGCAAGTTTGTATTCAAAGTCTAATCTACTTGCATAGCGCTCAAAAAACAGTTGATGCCAAGTCTTACAGCCACTACACACTATTTGCAAACAAGGCAGGTATTAGCTTTTCCAATGAAACATTTTTATCAGATGAAAAATATTGATTCAACTGAGCATTCTGTAGGAATAGACAGAGTTTGTATTTTTATAGGAAACAAGCAAAGCACCCTTACCACTATATTACAGAACCAAATAAAATAGGGGTTTTTTTCATTAATCTGTTTTTGTAAAATAAGAATGCCAATCTTAAATGGAGAACTAATTTCAAGATGAATTTCAAAAATTTCAGCATTTCCCACAAAATAGAAAGTTGGTTTAATTAAATTTATAAGTGGGATCAGTCCTGTCAAAAATAACAGTATGTTTGGTTTGACATAACAACATGTTAGGTTGCCCAGAGAAGCTGTGGATGTCCCCTCCCTGGAAGTGTTTAAGGCCAGGTTGGATGAGGCTTTGAGCAACCCGATCTAGTGGAAGGTGTCCCTGCTGATGGCAGGGGGATTGGAACTAGATGATCTTTAAGATCCCTTCCAATTCAAACCATTCTATGATTCTATGACATTCCAGAAAGTGTGACATTTGATAACTGGGTTACACAGAGCTTGTACCAAGACACTGACCCAGTGCTGAGATAGTCTTTAGGAGGCCTTCAAGGAGCAGAGATCTACAGTAGAACAAGAAAACTCTCCAGAGCCATATGGCTGGACAAGCAAGATTCCTCAGAACAAGTGACTGCCTTGCACAGGGAAGAATAAACATTAAAACTCCACTGATTTTAATAGCAATGGCAGACACTAAAGTGCACCAGATCCAGAAAACCCGAGTTTCAGGTTACATCCATAATGCCAAAGATATCAAAAGATGAGAAGACATATTCTTGCAATAGTTTCATGGGCCTTATGTGGATTTAACCTGTGGAGCCCATTTCCACTGTCTGACATAGCACAGGCACTCAAAGACACACTAGACTTACAGGAATATGGCTATGCAGACTTTCTCCCCCCTTTACAGAGCCTGACACTGCTATTAAAAAATTAAACTAAAGGAAGGCTAAATATCTCTGCAAAGATCCCAGAATCACAGAATGTCAGGGATTGGAAGGGACCTCAAAGATCATCTAGTCCAATCCCCCTGCCAGAGCAGGAACCTAAATGAGATCACACAGGAAGGCGTCCAGGCGGGTCTTGAATGTCTCCAGGGAAGGAGACTCCACAACCTCCCTGGGCAGCCTGTTCCAGTGCTCTGTCACCCTCACTGTAAAGAAGTTTTTTCTCAAGTTTAAGCAGAACCTCCTGTGTTCCAGCTTACACCCACTGCCCCTTGTCCTACCATTGGGCATCACTGAGAAGAGCCTGGCTCCATCCTCATGACATTCGCCCTTTACATATTTATAAACATTAATAAGGTCACCCCTCAGTCTCCTCTTCAGTCAATTACAGCTCTTGTATCTAGTTTCTTCTGCAAGATTCAGAATTAGTGGAGATAATACTCATCTAAGTCCCCATTTCAGACTGCATTAAATCAAAATCATACAGCACAAAGGTATCTTACCTTCAGAAAAAAAGTTCTGTTCTCTCCACCAACTTGCCTTTTGCTTTTCTCCTGCTTTTCCAAACAGGTTGTTTTCATCTCAGATAAAGTGTAAGGCTCAGATTCACTAGCTCCAAACACAAGTAATAACACCTGAACATCCACTTCAGAACAGTCAAACTAGGCTCTCCTTCACTTTCCAGTGACTTGCTTTGCAGAACTGTCCTCAGATTTCTCTGCTGGCTTCAGCAGATTTAGCATACACAGAGCAACAGTCTTTCTTCCTTTCCAGCTCAGTGCCAGCAATAACTTTTAAGATTCTCATTTTGCAAACCAGTCAAACTCAAACACTTTTCATTTGTTTTGGGTTCTGGACGATCTCTGAATTCAACTAGATACACACTAATCCCTAGACTTTTCCTGAGGTTTTAATGTAACCAAATCCTTACTTGGAACATTTTGGCAGATCTTCACTCCTGGTCTAAACTAGCCTTTTATTCCTAGTCAGTAACCTGCTATTCTTTAGTCTCCAGGGGAAAACATTACACAAGAGCTAACAAAACGCGTCTCATTTGGATAAAACAACTAATACACTAAGAGTGCAATATTTTGGCTTAAAAATAGTTAGCCCTTATATTTGGCTTTCCTGGAATTCCCTATGCCACAATTACGCATTTTAAACAGCTAATATAGCAGAATAAAACCAGAATTAAATTCAAAAGCAAGCTAGCTAACAAATTGAACCTTTTCAAGAACTGTAGGTAATTTCTAGATATTAAAATACTCACATATGTGTTTGGAGGAGGGAGTGTATATAAAAAAACATCACCCTGACCGCTATTACTTTTGCAGCATAATTTTTTTAAAGTAGAGATTAAAAGTATTATGCTTTATAGGTATAGCTATACTGATCTCTGCAATGTATCTGGCATGTTACATTCTAGATATATTTTTCAGTGTCCTGCAGATTATCCTTTCCTATGTTTTTTTTTTTTTTCCCTTTTACACTTAGCAAACGCTGACTTTTCTCTCCAAGCATCCTACAAAGAAGACTCTTTTTCCTAATAAACAATTATTTAGCATCACGTTAGTGATATATTTATGATGTCTGGAGTATGGTCTTACCATCCTTGAACTGCCTGTAATAAGTCCTACTACAATACAAATATATATCTGCATATTACACTTTCAAAATAGTAAAATAATTCTTCAGCTTCCTCTCCCAGTAAAAAAGGGGAGGGGAAAAAAAACAACATAGGAATTTAAGGTATCTACTATTATGTATGCAAAAAAAGAGGGAAATATATATACACAAACAAATATAATTACAAAAGGACAGCTGCATTAGACAAAGCTTTTTTTCAAACTTTTCAATGTACTGATTTTACTGCAAAATTCTAGTAGAGCTAGAGGTCCCTGAATAAAGAACAGACCTACCAACAACAAGCTTGCTTGTCTTAGTTATATCTTCAGATCTCCTTAGAAGTAGCTACAGAACCCATAGCATCTGCAGGCCACTGGCTGAAAACCACTGCAATAACGACTGCCTTCAGAGTCAGACACAAGCAAGGTTAAAGAAGTATTAGCATGACTATACACATCATTTGCACTATGCAGAAGCATCCAAGCAGCACTGAAACAGATTCAAATTCAGTTTAGTCTGTCACTACTATAAAATGGTCAGTTAAGACTAGAGAAGTCTCCAAACCAAGAACAGACACTAGATTGGTGAAGACTGTAGCTAAATAACCCACATAACCATTTAACTGAGCCTGGAAGAGAAAAGAACTAACATTATTTTCTGTTAAGTCTACCAGTGTTTTCTTCACAGCACCTATCAGCCATTACATCCTTGCATAATATAGATGCCTTAACTAAGCTGGACAGCACAGAAATTAGTACTTTACCTCAAAAAAACTACAGTAAATTATAACTCATGCTGAGTTTTGTACTCTGACAAGCAGACTGCTTCCACATTGGCACAGGTATCTCTGCACAACATTGCACTGTAAACATCCCAAGAGAAAAAGCAAGTAAGTGAACCTGAAGTTATCCCAACAGAAACTGCAGAGCTTCTTTCCCAAACCGTAGCACAAGCAACCCATAACTCAACCCAACTTCTGGCTGAGCTCCTACAGGTGATGTTAAATTTAAAGAGCCCTGCTGTGGTGGAATATTCTACTGAATAAATTTTGTGTTCACTAACGTAGTCTTCTGCCAGAAAAACAGACAATTTTTTTTACAGTGCGCTTTTCTTTCAGACAGACAGTTCCTCAAACTGTTAAATACATTTTAAATCATACCCGCACCCTCCAAGTTGCTAAAAGCCATACAACTTATCTACATATCTCACTTTCCCCAGATTAATAGAAAGAAATGCCAGGACTACAGCTTCTGAAGGAAGGCATGCATAACTCCGGACAATTTTACTTGGTTAAAAAGAAAAGTTATGACTGACATCTTAAATCCGTAATTTTTGGTTTTTGCCTTTTTTCCTCATGAAAACTACAGCGTTCCTTTAAGAACATTCTTCTGTGAGCTAATTTTACAAGTTTCCTATCTTGTAGGAACAAAATTCATAACTTGTAGAAATCTAACAAACATAAGCACACATACAAACTCCTCTCTCATCTTGACACATTTTCTAAGAATAGTACTGATGAAATATTCCTGCATGGTTAATAGCAAGGGTATTACAAGAAAATTGATCATTCCTCTTTTTTATCCCTCTACACAACAGCATTCATCTTCCAGAGTTCTTCTCTACCTAAATGTAAGAGTTCAGTAGTTAGGCTTTAGGTTTGTGAAAGGAGGTTTTGAGAAAAAAGCTAAATATAATCAGTATGGCAGTTATACAAAGCAGAGGTGCAAGCTTTTCCTGTTCAACTAAGTTCTACTATTTGAAAACCTTTTCAAGAATACTCCATCAGAAAATACCTATAGCAAACTAAGAATGCAAGCATTAGAAGTAACACAGATATTAAGAAAAGAGAAATAACCAGTTAAAGATGAGTTTAAGAGGAGATTTGTCAAGTACTGCATAATTATGAATAGTTTTAACACACTTTAGATACATGCTACACAGAAAGTAAAAGTGCCACTGTAGTACTACAGGGAATAAGAACAATACACAAGCAGCTAGTATTCAGCTAGGTTACCTTTCAAAAGTTAGGGAATTAAAGGACCTGAACTACTTGTTTCATATCTTTTATCTAATTTAACTACCCAGAATGCTTCAGTTTCTTTGGCTACTTATTGCTGCACCTGTTTCCAAAACATCTTCAGCTGGCTTAGCCTGTGACTAATAGCAGCCATTTCTAGGGAGTGGCTATTTAAGGAAAGATCCTTGCTCTGATTCCACAAATCTCTTCAACATATTAAAGAACAGAGAGTAAGATTTTTGCAGTTGCATTGATGATATAAGACTCTATTTACTGCTTTGAAGTGTGCTGAAGCTATTCTGAAAAGCCCAGGTTTTTTTTCTTAAAAGTCTTTAAGCCTCTTATACTAAAACCTTCATTTTTTTAGCCTCTTTTCAAAAAGTAACATTTAGGATTACTAAAGCAAAAAAGGAAAAGTCTATCCAAGTTTTACTTGTCAGTCTTCTCTATGTCAACAATTCTACTGGTATTTTCCACATGAAGCCTCATTCTGTTCCAAAAGTTCAACAGGAGGCATCCCAAGAGGTCTTTGGTACCCAAGACAACGCAGCATTCTCACAATGCCTATCAATAAAACACCAGTGTCTCTGTCAAATCAGCAGGTTACAGTATCAACTACATATGTCAGTGAAATTTTGTATTTTTATAATCAACAACATTTTTTCCCTAAGCCTAAGAAGGTAATTCAAGAGAAATTCTGAAATACACAGCTTAAAGAACAAACCTGATCTTCCAATACAACCGTGTGACTAATCAGCCCACTATAATATTTGCTTTCCTGGAAACACTGTGCATCACCCCTGCCAGAAGCAGAACACACAGCCAGAGAGTTCACACTGGCCCTTCTAAGCAACTGATGTGTGCCCACATACTCCTTTGTGCACTTGACTGGAATGTTGTTTCAGTGGGCACAAAAGCTGTATTAAGAGAAAGCACCAGACAAAAGAAAAGATGTTGCAGTTCCTTTAAGACTGAGGAGTCTTCTTGTAAACACAGGGCAGTCCCATTTGCAGATGGCATTCAAGGATTGCAGCATGTTTTTCTCTTCCCAATTTTAATTCTGAGCAAGAATAGGAAAGATATCCATATATAGCAATAAGATAGCAAAGTTTTGGAACTGTATATGGGTATGTCTGGAATCAAGCACCTGAAGTTTACCATACTTTCTCTTTTTTTTTTTTTTTAAATATATATTTCTACAAAGAACATAAAAGCTGACTTGCTTCCTCAAAATTCCAGCTAAGTAAATACAATATACACAACTAGAGAAACTTGATCAGGCCATCTTAAAGTATCATGAATGATTTTGATTGCACATAATAGACGCTATGTTTGATATTTATTGTCAGACCATAATTAAGATTTTATTACACCATTTCAAATGTTCAATTAAGTGCTGTTGCACAACAAGTTATTCCAGTCAGAATCAGGTAGGATTGTTCTCTATTTTAATGCAAAATAGAGTAAGTATAATCTTACTGAACTGAAATCAGTGCTACTGAAGAGATATAAATAACATTCCACTCATTTAAAGCTGACCTACTACCACCTGAGTTGTTATTTAGATGCTATCGATGCTACGTACATTATCAGCAAACATAAGTCTGTCACAGGGGGACATACACCTATCTCTCTACCACTGATATACTATTATCATGCTGGCTCAAAAGATATTTTTTTCTTACTATTCAAAATGTAACAAAAGCAACTCATTCACTTTACTTACCTCTAAAAGCCTGATCACCTTACATTAGTTAAGTATAAATATATACTCTGTATTATCCGAGAAAAGTAAATGTATTAAATAAGAGATTTAATTTAATACACTGAAATACGTTTAACTTATCAATCTAAACACTTTGGCTACCACCAGGCAAAGTAAATTGAAATCAGAATATTAGCTCAAGAGCCAAAGAATTACCGACAGAGAAAAACTGAATTACTGCAGAGGTATCTGATACACACTAACACTTTCTGGAACTTAAAATATTCCATGGAACACAGTTAAAACAGCAGCCTCAGCAACCCAATTCCAAAATGGATCAAGAATAGTAGAATATATTTGAAGTGTGACTCTTTGCAGGCTCCAGGCCATGTACCCAATACTGTCCATCATCAAGTGACATCATCTTTTGTACTACTTGATTTGTACGGATGTAAAAGCTACACTAGTAATCTGTAAGTAAAGGACTTAATCCAAGCTTTAATGTCTCTTATATCGTCCAACATCAGAGGAAAATAGGCATGAAAGTTCCGCAAAGAAGACAAAAACACTGCACAGTTACCCAAACTGTTCTATGGGTAAATGTATGTGGACTGTCACTAGAAAGTTCTGAAAGAACATCTCAGAATAAATCTGCATTTACAAAATGGAAATGACTTAGAAGTTGAATTATTGTCTCCATTTTTGTCTCTGTTCAGTCAGCAAGGTATTGGTACAGATCATACTCTCATTTTTAAACTATAGTACAGTCTTACTCATGCTAAGTACTTCACTACCTCCCTTGATGCACATCTAGCATCACAACCTTCTAAAGAAATAAAAGTGGAAATTTATTAAATTATTGCTATGTTTTCAAAAATGCTTTTATATTTATGGAAGCACAAAGAATAAGAATTATATATATTTTACCTCTAAGTTCAGTGATTTAATTTGAGGTAACATTAATTTAATATTACAGCAACATCTATCTTTCAATAAGCAGTGCAGCAAAAGAAGCTCTAAAGTGAAAACATATATTCCATTCGAAATTCCTGAATTCTGAAATGCTGGTATAACATGTGCTCATTTCCAAAATGTCTCAACCCCTTACTATTTCTTCCAGGAAAATAAGTTACGTTGACCTAAGTGTCACAGCACTAAAAAAAAGATTAAGTGAACACTCTCTCACTTATACACACATACAGGATATTGGAAAGTCTATCTTCCACCATTATAAATTAATTTAAAGCAGTTTTTGTGATCTCAGAAGAATGTATTCTACATTTATCTTTAAGAAAACATGAAGTGGACTATTTTAAATGTACAATTAAGAGATTTAGCATTTGCAATCTGCTGTTGAGAGGACAGCTGAAAATCTGAAGGAAAAAAATTACCACAGTGGGTCTGGTTGCCCTGCCACAAACTGGAACACTTTTTTTCAGATCAGAAGAGAATGTGAAAAAACAAACACACAAAAACCCCTACTACTCCCTTATTACATTATTTATTACCAGCTGAAACCTTGCATCAGACACACTTGGTTCTGAATTTTGCTGAAATCAAATCCCATTTCCCTACCCTTAGAAGGACAGTGTAAACAATGAACAATAAGTTACAAGGGCAACTAAGAAAAGGGAAAGGATCCCAGACAAAAGCTCAGTAGGAAGCTCAGTTCTTGGAAAGGAAGACAACAAATGTCATCTGAATTTTTGCATTAAGTTTCTGGTAATAAGCAGAAAAGCTCATATACCTTCCTCTACCATCTCCAACAGGCGTAATTCCTTCATCTACCCATAAACATACAGGCCTTAAGATACAAAGTATCAAAAGCTTGACTTCTATCCCTCCATTTCCTTTTCAAAGTAAGAGTGATGTACTTTCTCCCAAAATTATTCCAAATCAAAACAGTTGGAAACAATAAAGGTAGCACAACTGCTTAATTCTTCCACTCAATGGTAAAAACACCTCTTGTCAGAGTATGCTAACATAAATATTGTTTATGTTATGTGAAGATTGCAACCTTTACAGGATAGGAATCTAATATTTATAAATATTTTTCTGCAGAAATAATACCAACTGTTTGTCCAGCTTGAGGGGAAAAAGACATTATTATTATTATTAATGGTATTCTTTCCGAGTACTGGATAAGAACTTGGGGGGAATGAGGAAAGCAAAGCTTATGTTGGCCTCCTTAAAAAAAAACAACTTAAAATGCTTTCTTTTTTGTATCTAATACTATCTCTTCTTTAAAACCTCTCCATCTTTTGAACTTGAAATCAATGTTTATCATATGAAAAATTAAATTTTATTTGTCAGCTTCAAGGCACATCAATTCCATTTAATCTTTTCACTCAACGCCTTCTAGAAAGCATGGACTTCAAACCTATAGAAAAGTAGTGTTCCAGCTAGCAAGCAAGCCTAGAAAAACTTCTATAGCAATTTCTCATGTAGACAGTTTACAAAATGTTTCTTCTAATGACTGCAAACAGCTAACTTGGCAGAGGGATGGGGAAGAGTGTGTTCACAAGCAGTTCCAACCAATCCAAATCAGTCTCAGTGCACTTCTGCTCTCCTCTCCTTCCTCCATCCCAATGGCAGGGACCAGCCAGGTTAAGGACTGGCTGCAACTGAAGAGTGTACGTGGATTTTATTGTCATTGAGTTAATTCCAGTTTGACTTAGTCCATCCTGGGACCACACAACTGGACTGCTGGCAAGAGCAAAAGACAAGAAAAAACAGCCAGGAATGGAAGAAGGAGACAAGATTCCATTCTTCCATGACCCTACAAGCTTAATTAGACAAACTACTTATGAAACCAAATCCTTTGTAGGTTGTTGGAGCACAAACCAACAGATTAAACAGTGAAAAGAACAGCAAACTCACTCTTCTGCCCAAGAACAGTTAGTCCAACCTGGGTGATCTGCTGTGCAACACTTGGCTTAAATGACAACTGATGAATACTGTCTCGAAATAGCGTACTCCTTAAGGTGATCTGCCAAAGTCACTATCAAAGACTATGTCATTTGGGAGTTCTGGATGCTTAAAGGTCTTGCCTTTGGCATACTGACTCTCCTCTTCACTCCAGAGCACATACAGGTTCAAAGACAACAGCAAATGGAGCAAGTAACCCCAGATGACTACTGTTTTTGCTCACAGTAAAGAAAACGCCTTCTCATAGTCAGGTACTACAATGTTTCTGCTTAGCTCATAAGAAAAATCTTCTTCATAGTGCTCCCCCACAGCTTCAGGAAACCCCAAAATAGTACTCTACATGCAATTAATTAATACACACTCACTTAAGGAGTCACTGTCACACAGTGGTCGCACATAATGCAGGCAGGTCACCTCAGTTCTAGTTTCCTACAGGTAACTCAGCAACATCCTCCACCACCCTGCTCTGACAGGCTCATAGAGCTGCCTTTCCAGAGCTTGCTTAAAAACACTTCTTGCTAAACAGGTCATGACTGCTTTATATGCTGCCTTCCAAGCCAAAGGAGGGGGGGGGGGAAGGCACAATAGTGCTTTATTGAATTTCTTCCCTGGTTCAAACTAATCTTCAGAAGGAAAATAGATGTCTTGTCAAGTATAGAATATCAAAGTGGCTTGCTGTCTTTTCCATACTTGAATTTCCTGAAATATCCTCTCATCTGGTCACCCCATGTTAACAAAAAATCAAACAAAAAACCCCCCCCTGTCCAGATTTATGCCTTTCCATCAAAACCTTTCAAAACAATTATTAAAACACTTATTAAATCACTAATACTTAGCTTATGCATAGAGCTAAACAATTTTCCTTAGTTCACTGGAGGCCTTTTGAAATCTACAAGTGTTTAAAAATCCATTTCATACACACACAAGCAAATATCCAGTGAGTGGCAGTAAGTACAGCAACTTCCAGGACAACACTGGAAGTGCTAAACAGGAAAGGCAGAAAAGAAGTACCTGTTACTGAAGCTCGTCAACTAAAAAGGACCAGCCATACAAGCCCTGAGTTATCAACATTTCTCAGCTGTGACGTGAATCATATTTAAGGCAAAAACAGTTCAAAATCCATGTTTATTCAGATGTGTACATTTCTGTAAAAACAGCTGCAATAAAAACAGTTGAAGTGCCTATTATAGTAAGTAGAACTGCAGAGAACCTACTATTGCATTTGACAACAGGATAACTACTTTCAAGTAAATACAAACTGATAAATAATCTAGGATTTGGATTACTTTGTATCAATTTAGGGTGCCAAGTAAATTTAAGCTCTAGGTTTTTCTATAAAATTTGTTACCTTTTTCAAAAGAAAAAATCTCAAACTTCTTTTATTTTCATTCTTCAGCCTATTATAAAAGCATGTATTTCTAAGGAAGAAGTGTGTATCTGTAGGATTTAAACAAAAAACTGAAACCAATTTGTGACAAGTGTCATTTCCACCTTCCTCAAAATTAGCCTTTTTTTTAGTTTACATGACCCACAAAGCACTCATATTAAGTATTTGAAATAAAAAGTGACTGTAAAGCATAATACCTCAAAACCACTGCATTTTGTTTTGAAAGACTTCTCAACTACAATGCATTATTTCTTTGAAAACACAGACACACAATGCATATCTCAGCATGCTTGTCCACTACATGTACACGATACTTGTTTCAGATCACAAAGTGTTCTAGTGAAGACATGCATATTCATTATTCTAACATTTTTCTTAGTATCCTGACAAAATAGTCATGCTGCTGTGAGTGTTAATCAAAAAAATCTTCACCAACTTTGAAGATAATAATACAGGCAACTTAAGTTTCCTAATGCTTATAGTTCATTACAACTTTAGTCTTCTCAGTCTAACACAGCCTTTTTTCCACCAGGTGGACTAATTAACTTAACTGAGTCCTTATCAATACACTCAACTACTGAACAGTCACATACTAAACACATGGATTTGAGTTCAAGACTTCCATGTTGTTTAGCCACTGTAAAATATACTAAGATGGGCATTTCAAAAGTGCAAATAAACAATTTCAAAACTGCATAGATTATTCCAACATGACTTGTAATTGCTTGGTGCAAGTGGTGTTTGCTTTCCTTTCTACGTAATTATGCAAGCATGAGGAAGTCAATAACTGCCTCTGATCACTTGTTCAAACTGGAACATCAAGGCAGAATTTAAGAAAATCATTTTTCATAATGCAAAAACAAGTGACAGGGGAAAACCACCTCTTAAGACTTACCTGTCCTCCTACCTCCAGCACCAAAACTACTCTAATGGCACTCTTCCTCTATAAATCTCCATTTCTGCTGTAATTCAAATAGTTAACCAGAAAGTGAAAGGTCACTACATTCCATGACTGGTTTCCAGCCTGCATAAGAGCAACAGGACTTTCAGCTGACTTGTGCTTGAAGTTGGAAATTGGCGACTGAAAAGTTTACTAGATATTTCACTTTTGTCCCCTGCCACACCAGCAGAGAACACCAGCAACAGACCGACTGCCTTTGAAGGAAAGCAGTTACAGCACCAACGTGCACCAGGGATCTCTGTGGACAGCTAGGAAAGACTACCGAAACCAAAACATAAATTCAGGATGAATTAAAAACAAAACAGAAATCCACCATAAACTGTACACACGGCTTCCTTAGTATGTTGAGTGTGGCAGCTTCGAGCAAGCACTCAGGAACATCTAGGGCTACCAAACAGAAGTATCTGCAACCATTAAATATTTCATATTTTACAGACTTAAAAACACTGAACATGCAAATAGCATCAAGATATTTAAAAAATCATTTCAGATCACTTAATTCACAGTGCATTGCTCTAGCTTCTGGGACATCCACTATTTTTATCTCCAGTCAGCAGTGAACTTTTTAACTACAGTGGGTATGTTACCCTCATTCACATATTTAAATATCAAGCAAATACCATGATACATATTAAAAATCTCAGGAGCATTTACAACAGTGCTTAGTACAAATGACTGGTGAAACCAAGCTTGTGTTTATTTCTTTCTTTACAAGCAGAGACTCTGCTTTCCTGGAGTTTATTTTCTGACTTTGGGGAAAAAATAAAAACAAACTATAATAATATTATATATATATATATATATATAGCTACCTACTTAGTAGGTAGTAATTGATGGCATGCAATTAGTTTTAAAATAATCAAACAGAATCTACATGCTTCCGAAGCATACTTAATGTAAAAAGACCTTCTGCAGAAGGTGCCTAAGTTAAACAAACAAACAAAAAAGCTTCACTACACATACAAACCATCCCAGCCATTAACTACACAACTGTATTAACTACTATCAGAGGTCATTCAACACAGGAAAAAGCCTGATTTAGTAGAACATCACAATAACAATCATAATTATGTCAAGACTTTAATCCCTCTGGTAAGACACATTTCAAGACATTTCAAGTCTGCCTTTGCAGTCCATGGGAAGACTACTTAATAGGCTAAAGCTACTAGTTTATACGAGGGACTTTATTTACTTGGAATAAGTTGGGTTATTGTGGGGAGAGCAATTACACCAACAGACCTGGAGGTGGTAATCTCTTTGCAGGCAGCACACCTCTCTTGTCTCAGAGGGTTCCAAAATGCAAAAGCACGAGTGACTTACAGTTTTCTATCAATAGGACTTGGCGCTCTTCCTAAATAAACCTCGCTGTGTTTTACAAAGAATGATAAACATTCTATCTATACCACACAGATGGGAAAAACGAGTCAGTAAAGCTAAATGAGTTGTTCAAGTTCACCCAAAGACACAAAGCTACCGACCAGGAAATAAGTTCTAATGCTCTGTGCACTGGAATACACAACCCTCTGCACCTGAAAAAATGACCAAGGCATAAATCAAAACAGAGGCCTCAATCGTGCAGCCAGCAGCAAGTCTGCAGTCAGCAGACTCAAAGTAAGACCAGGCCTTAAAGCATTAAATCCTCTACATGCTGAAGTGTCCTTGAGGCATGCTCTTCCAATAACTTTCAAAATAAGTGCACACTAATACGCAACAATACTTCAACAGTATCTCGATCCGGTATAGTCAATGTTACCTTGTGGTGATACAAACAGAAAGCTAATATTTCTCTTAAGCACTCTCCCTTACTGCTTCTTATTGGACTAACTTGTAAGCTTAGAAAACAAATAACAAATTTAAGCCAGGCAGAAAGACTGATGTGCTGTATTACTCCTAAAATCTTAAAAAACAGTCTTGGTTAGACTATTGAATCTTAAGATTTTCTGTTGAGCTACAATTCTGTTAAAAGTTTCACTGTAATAACTAAAGCTTCAATGTAATGACTTACAGATTAACCTCACTTAACATTACAGCACACAGTAAATAAAGCACTGGGAGTTATGTCAAGCATATGTAAGTTTAACACACAAACAAATTGCAAAAATTGCAGACTTAAACTTATTATTTGAACACCCTGGCAGAATTAATCCAGATTTAAAAATAAATAAAAATGCAATGGTAGCACAAATCTTATCAAAGAGTAAGCAAGCTGGGAGCTTTTTAAAAAAAAAAAAAAATATGGCTCTATTAACAGGTTTCTGTGTTTGCTACTTTAAATTTAAGCATTTGTTATACATTCGATTCAGCCTGAAGTGGGTCCCTATCACTATTTCAGAGAACACTTCGCTTTTCACTTGTAATCCAACCTCCTCATCCTCCCAACTGTCTATCAACATATTTATATGGCTCTATAACCACAGTATCTGAACCTAATCTCTATGGTAACTGTAAGATTTGTTTACATGGAAAAAGAATATTAGAAATGTATGTAAATTCAGCTGTCATTTAAATAAACGTTTTACCTTCTGGGGGAAAAAAGATCCCTATACTGCCTCCTATTTCTCTTGCTTCCATCTCCTGCATCCCTACTAGGCAAGGAGCCACACTTGGAAAGCTCTGCATCATACTACTTCAACAGCCTGTTGTTGTAAATTCATAGTTTACTTTGAACGAGAAGATGACTGCAGTATTTTAGATCTTAACACTTGTTAAAGAAAGATCATAGGGAGGGCAATTAACACATGATTTTGTACTGTCATTAAGTCATCAAAGTAAAAAAAAAAAACCCAAACCCTTTAACAGCTATACAAAAAGACTTAGTTTGCTGCTCAGCAATTCAGATCAATTTAGAAATTAAACCAGTCTGTATCATTTACCATTTCCAGCAGTAAATATAGTACTAGGTACACAATTTACATAATTCTCATTCACAGACAGTAGGCACAACTCTGATAGTGCAAGACCCCGCACACAAACCGCTC
>NW_010335318.1:23440-24423 GCF_000700745.2 Antrostomus carolinensis
ACCGCTCTTTCTTATTAACAAATACCACAGAGATGATACATCACAGGTTTGTAACAATTATTTTTGTAAGATTTACAGTATTTTGAAATGAGATTTACTGCAGCCCAGCAGGATCAGGAGCTGAATTACATGGGGGTCATGGTAACATGAACGGCAGTTTGAGTGAGACATCATCAGGAAAATGATTAGAAAACCCTAACAAACCCAGTTGTTAAAAACTACCTTTAGGTACAGATCTTTAGCACACAGATCTTTCCTTTTTTCTAGAAAACTTGCATCATGTATTGAAAATAAATAGTCTAGAAACAGCTAAGAGAAGAAAAACAAGTGACAATGAGGTATGTGAATACTACACAGCACTGAGAAAACTAGAACCTGTTTGAAAATCTTTCTGCACCTTACAGCAATCATTTCACTGCAGAGAATCTCTTACACGCACCCTCCCTGATCGTATCAAGATTATTCATTCAACAAAACAACTCTTAACGAATAGGAAGTAAGTAAATCTACCATTTACCCTCTATTCAAGTAAACACGGCTGTGTAGCCAGCATTTCCCCTGCAACGTTACTTTCTGAAGCAGGGTGACTGTCCCCTGCTCCTCCATGAAGCAAGCTCAGCCCAGGCAGCCATGTCCTTATTCTCCTACAAACAACGTTTCTGAAGGAGAACAACCCCCGCTCAGCGAACTTGCAGCTTCCCCCAGCACAACGCGGCAGGGCAGAGCCTGCCCCGCCGCCCGCCAGCGAGGAGCCAAGGCACCGGAGCACAGCAGTGGGGGCGAAGCAGCCCGCAGTCTGGATCTGCACCAGCACCGAGCCCCGCACCGGGGTCGGGACAGATGGACTGACAGACAGGACAGCATTTCTTCATACAACCCTCCCTCCTTTCCCCTCCCAGGCACACAGCGAGTGTTTTACCTTCATGATGAGCTCAGGCTGCGGTAAAAACCTCGACAGGGGCTGAGCGGCCGAGGCTGGACCT
>NW_010335319.1:0-1510 GCF_000700745.2 Antrostomus carolinensis
TCATTAACACTATTATGGTAAAATAGCAACAATTTAAAGACTATTAATACTATTACAGTAAATCACAATATTGGATTATATGATTTTCTGATAAAATTGATCAGTTGATAATCAACCATTGATTTGATAAAGCTCTTTAAATCAAGTCATACACACACAGAGATATGATTATAGATATAGAATATAGATATAGAATATATATATTTATAAATACATATTTTCTGCAAGGGGTGCTGGTCTGGGGTGGCTGAAGGGACAGGTGGACAGCTGGCTTGATGCTGCTTTGAGCAGCAGGCAGTAAAATGGACCTTCAGGAGGCAGCTCTTCCAGCTTTGGTGTCACCTTTTCCCACTTGCAGCTGGAGAACTCGATCTCATTGCCCTGCAATATAGCTGAATGGCAGAAGCAACATGTCCCTCATTTTCTTCCCCTCTTCTTCCTGCCTCTGGTTCATCCCTGAATTTAAAGGGATTCTTATACTTCCTCCTTTTCAGCAAGAGAGAGAAATGCCCTTTTGCTTGATGCACTGAAATTGGGGATGAAGATGGCTTCTCCTGGGCTTCCTGTCCTAGTTTGAGTTGTATCATTTTGATCTTTCCAACATAAAATGTACTGCTCTGAATTTTTTTGGCCATGTATGTAGCTCCCATTGAAACAGACATCTTCAATATTTTGTGAATATGTCTTGTGAATATTTTTGGGAAAAAAAAAATTCCCTTGTTTCATCATTCTGATTTTCTTCTTAGAAGAAAGATTGATTTTCCAGCTAACTTTCCTTAGAAGCTCTGGTGGCTTGACCCTGACTGGACACCAGGTGCCTACCAAAGCCACTCTATAATTCCCCTCCTCAACTAGACAGGGGAAAGAAAATACAACAAAAGGCTCGTGGGTCAAGATAAGGACAGAGAGGTCACTCACCAATTACTGTCACAGGCAAAACAGACTTGACTTGGGGAAATTAGTCTAATTTATTGCCAATCAAATCAGAGTAGGGCAATGAGAAATAAAACTAAATCATAAAAACACCTTCCACCCACCCCTCCCCTCGCTTCTTTCTGGTCTTAACTTCACTCCCAGTTTCTCTTAACTCCTCCTTCCCAGTGGCACAGGGGGCCAGGGGAACAGGTGTTATGGTCAGTTCATCACACATATCTGCCGCTCCTTCCTCCTCAGGGGAGGACTTCTCCAGCATGGGGTCCTCCCATGGGACACAGTTCTCCATGAACTTCTCCAATGTGAATCCTTTCCACATGCTACAGTTCTTCACAAACTGCTCCAGTATGGGCCCCTTCCATGGGGTCAATCCTTCAGGAACAGACTGTTCAAGCATGAGTCTCCCACTGGGTCACAAGTCCTGCCAGCAAACCTGCTCCAGCATGGGCTGCTGTATCCATGCGTCCACAGGTTTTGCCAGAAGAGCCTGCTCAAGCACAGGCTCTCCATGGGTCACAGCCTCCTTCAAATGTATCCACCTGCTCTGCCCTTACCAAAGAAAAGAAAAAGATCATGG
>NW_010335320.1:0-1261 GCF_000700745.2 Antrostomus carolinensis
TGGGCTCAGAGCTGCTCGTGTTGTTCCCCTCATTGGGCTCGGAGCTGCTCAGCCTCCACCATCCAGCTCCCCGCTGCTCTCCACAGTCAGGGGAGTGCACAGAAAACATCGTCGCTGTCACTAATTGGGGAAGAAATCGAGATTTGAAGAATTCAGATAACCAGGTACCCGGGTGTGTGAGCTGACACGGGGAGGAGGCAGGAACAACCACAAAAACCATGGATAAAATGTTAAAAAGCAGATTTATTCTTGTTATCTCATGAACTGGGGGATCTCTGAAGCAGCACCCGGGGCAGAGGTGGGAACGCAGGCACCGTGGAGCTCGGTCCTTGTGAGAGAGAGAGTGAAATTCCCAACCTGCTGCTTTCCCCTGTAGTTATCAGGGATTTTTCCCAGTTTTCCATTGTGCTTTGATCTTTCTCCCAGCAGGGCAGGAATCCCAGGGATGTTCAGGGTGCTCCTGAGTCTGTCCCAGGCCTGTGTTACCTCAATGCAGATGTTCTCCTTGTCGAGCAGACGAGACGGGATGATGCTCAGCGGTGGGATGTGCTTTTTGACACCCCAGCTGCGCATCACTTGAGTGATTCACACTCTTCCTCACCAAACTTGTGTTAACATCCCCACACCGGGATGGGAGTGAGCGGCTGTCACCCCATGGCATGGTGTGACATTGGGCAGGTGGCTTTGTCCCCTTTTCTCCCAAGTGGATCTCCTGCTGCTCATGTATCCCACCTTTGGAGACTCTCCCGTGAAAGCCACAGCGGGAACAGGTATCTCTAACAAACACCTTGGAGACCTGGAGTGGTGAGGAGCTTGGGATGCTCCGTGACGTGCAGGAGCAAATCTCTTCCCTTCACTCAGCCTTTGGCAGGGGCTGTGAAGAGCCTGAGGGTGTTGGCCGGGCACCTCGGGCAGCTCTGGCCCCGCAGCCAGGGAGTTCACAGCCCTGGGATGCAAATGCCCAGGGATTGTCCACAGAAATCCCGGATTTTCTCAGGGACTTTTTTTTGGGCTGATTTCACCCGCCGTGCCCGCTGTGCGGACCCATGCCCAGCGATTCGGGGTGCGGGGCGGCGGGGACCGGGGTTCCCCGGGTGAGGTGGTGGCGGTGCCGGTGCCGGAGCAGTCGCAGGGAGCGGTTCCTCCCGCAGCCGCCTTCCGCTTTCGGGGCTGGGCAGTGGGCCCCGGGCCCCGGGCGGGCAGGGACGGCGGAGGGGAAGGTTCATCCAGAGGTCGGTGGTTCCCTGGCTGGATTCTGCAG
>NW_010335321.1:0-28891 GCF_000700745.2 Antrostomus carolinensis
TTTAAAAAGTTTGAGGACCCCTGCTTTAGATTATCATGTTTGCAAATGGCCATGCCCAGTATGTGTCTGATTCTGTCTTTTACCAAAAACAACAAAAAACCACAACAAAACCAAAAAACCCAACTCTGCAGGAGCTAAGCTGGAGAGCTATAATAAATGTCTTTTTCTGAGTTTTCTTTTAATGACTTGTAACTTCATTTTGGGTTTACGGTAATTTTTATTTCACCCTGGAAACACTGTGGGGCTTTACTTATAAAACAATCTATGTATTTTATACTTAAAAGTAGAAGAATTTTGGGATGGGGGTGGGGAATGGGGAAAGAACTATTAATGTAAAAGGAAACAAATTTGTAAAAGGAGTTTGGTGTTGCAGGAAATTCTACATTAATATGGTATGTTTTTTACAAGCCCACCGATTTACACTGCACCCTCCCACACCCCATTACATATATAAAATGCAAATAATTTTTCTTTCCTTCTACCTGTTTTATGTTTTCTGACCATAAAGTCCATTATGTTTATTTACAGACTAGGTCTTTTTTGGGAATGGGGTCTGATTATTGACGTTTCCTAAGCAAAGTGCTTAGTATGGACTGACTAATAAGTCATTTAGCCAGTCTAATGCTACACACATGATAAGATGTGTAAATACTATTAATAACAATAGATGTGTTGTGTTAGAATAATGAGGAAGACTGCCTAGTGACAATATTATGTTTTTTCTTGGCTATTTTTAAGTTTATGTAGACCGAGGATTTTATGCTTTCTAGTATGAAGATATATGTGCAATTTTTTTCTCTACTTGACTACCTAGCTATTAGTTTGAATATTTATATAGAGAAGAAGAGTATTTTAGGTAAACTGAAGAAGCCAACTCCCCTTCTAGTGCTAATATGTATTAACTTTAATTTTTTATACTTAAAAAAAGAGTCTATTTATGTACTAATGCAATCATATTGAACACAGTATACTACTTTATTTTGTAGCTCTAGGTGTTGTGCATCTTTTCTGTTTTATCTGAGAGGTTACCTCGCAAGTAAGGACAAAAAGATGCATAAAATGTTCATGAATAGAATATTTAACTGTATTAACTATATCTAACTATTAGAATTTGAATTACTTTAAAGTTGCTTTACAACATTTTGGGGAAAAAAACAAAACAAAAAACCCCCAACCCTGAGAGGTCTGTAGTCAGACCTTAGAAACTGCTTTAATTAAATGTCAGAAGTTTTATATAATTGTGCAGAAGAAGTTAAGACTAAAGATCCACTGATTATTTCTCCTCCTGAAAGCTCTGGAAAAGAGCTGATTCTGAGGATTTTATCATTTTTCTATTGGATTTCATTTGAGCAGTTCCATATTGGGTGAATAAGAAAGCATATTTCAGCTTGCGTATATGTATTGGTTGCCTCATGTAGCTTCTCGTGAGGTTGAGAAGGTTGATAGTGGGCTTAGTGTTCTTTCGCATTCAAGGAACATTATGATCTCAAGTATTAGGAATACTAATTTTAAGCCAGAAACTGGTTTAGAAGACAAGTGAAGATTTCAGTTAGGAAAAAAAAAATGCATATCTGGAGTACACGTAAGTGAAGCAGACTGAGTATACAGTTGTACAGTTCTCATGTGATTGTAAATTGTTTTTATTAAACAAATTTCTGTGTACTTTTTGGTATGTTTTTTCAATGGGCCAAAGTGAACCTATGCATACAGAGGTGATTTGCAAGTTAAGCTATTGTATATATGAAAGAACAAACCAAATGCTTTGAAAAAAGGAAAATCTCATTCTTCCAAACAAAATAATATTCTAAATTTAGCATAAATCGGTGTAATTGTCACTTTCAAGGTAAAAATGAATACAGTGTTTTAGCATAGAAAGTCCAACCTGTTTATCTTTCTTGAATAAGCACTTAAATGTACAAAAAAAAAAAAGCTTCATCTTTGCCAGTATGGTTACTCATCGACATTGAATACCTGCTATATTTAAATGTAAATGGACTTTGTTCAAACCACAAGTCAAAATTGACCATAACACTTTGGAAAGTTGTTAAAAATGAGTTATTAATTTCAAATATCTTATTCAGATATAAACAGAATTTAAAATTCTACCCTACTGAATCTAGATATTAATAATTACTGTTGTAGCATATTTAACTCCCGAAAAGTATTTTCAAGTGCTGGATTGTTGGGATGTTTTTTGTAGTATGTGATAGCAGCAATGACATTTTTGTAATGTTTAGGATTGTATTTCTTGTCCCAAAAGACACCATTGTGTTAATTATCTTTTTTATGATGGCGTTTTCTCTCAAGCATCTGCATTTGCTTTTAACTACTGTCCCAATTAAAAGCAGCATACTACAAATCATCTTAAAGTTGTTAAAATGACAGTTAAGTATAGATTGTTACAAAATTTGCTTTTAAGCTGTTCTGATTATGTTGTTTTGTGGATGTAAATAGTGTTATGTGGTTATCACTGAAGGGAAACAAAGGTGGTTTTAATTAAAAAAAAAAAGAAAAAGAAAAAGAAAAAAAACCAAGACATTTTGGCCATTGGAAAGCATTTGTTGAAGAATGCTATCATAAATGCTAATGATCTGACCATAGATTACACTGACAGTTTGCTGATGATTTGTGTACATAGATGGAGTTTAAGTTTCAGTTCTAGTTCATTTTAATTCCTGAGCAGTTCTTTAAGTGACTTTTAAAAAGCAAGGAAAAGTAAGCTGTGTTCACCTAGTGGCAGATACCTGGCAGTTCCTGTATGGGAGAAAGCCTGACTTTTTTTTTTTTTTTTTTTTAATGTTTTTATTCTCTTCAGGAATTCCTCCTGGTTTGTATCCTGGCATAAGAGGAAAAATGAAATTCTGTACCCAGTGAAAACTGCTTAGTATTGTTTTTGGAGAGCAGTTGCAGAATTAGAGGGAGTTTCAAAGAGACATTGAGATTGAGGAAATTGAGATAATTACCGTTAACTTATCCTTCAGTCAATTTTATAAGGGGGGGAAAAAAAGGCTTGAACAGGGTAAATTGGGAGTCCTTTCTGTTTCTATCATGTAACAAGAGAACAAGATTGTGTAAGCTAATGCTAATAAATCTTGATTGTATTAAGTTGTTTCAATGTCTGGCTACTGCTGAGAAGAGTAGTCTTGCTCTTGCTTTCTTTGGCCTCACTCTCCTGATGCTCTACCCTCCCTACAGCAGTCATAGGGTGAATTCATTGAGCTGGGCGATACAACAGAAATCCAATCTGTAACAAAACAAACAACCTTTTCACCAAATTAGCAAGATGAACGTACTCCACTGGAAGCTATGGACTCTCCAAGTCTGTCACAGTAGAGATTAGATCAGCTGCCCCCTGGAGCATGAGCTCTGAGCACACCCCACTTTATTAGCTTAGCCAGAGCCACCAGCACATCAAAGGCCTGGTCTCTGTAAACCCATAGAGGACAGAGGTAGGCAGTGGGGGGGTACCCCAAATTAGGGACTCAAAGGAGGGGGATGCACCCTATCTGAGAACCCTCCCAGGGCTGTCCCGGCAGAGCCTTAGCTTCAGTGTCCAGCCATGAAACCCATCAAGAGGAATCAACACGGGAGCACCTTTTGGTAGGAGGAGTTGCTGCCCAGGGGTGTGGGGCACATGATGGGGTGCAAGCATTTTGAGTTTGCACAAGGCTGCTTATGAGACGTGTAGGGGCCTAACCAAAGGCAGAGAAAGGGATGGAGTGAAGTGATTTGGAGATGAATAAGGGTGGGGAGAATAGAGAGCTTTAAAAAAGGACCAGTCGTGCAAATGGTGTGCTTACTAGTACGCTTGACAGGTGATGTCCTTAGCCCGATCAACACAGTCTGTCCTGTTTATTTGTTAAATTCCTTTCTAATTCTTTCCTCAATGAGGGCTCTGTTCCGTGTGCATGTGCCTGCATGGGATCTGAGTGCTGTCGCTGGGGTCATGCCATGGGTTGGAGGGACCATGTATCAGCAGTGCAGTGGCTGGAGGGACCAGAGTGAATGGATTTAAATGCCAGTAGCTGGAGTGGGACATTGCGTCATGGCAGCCTGTGTGTCTGGAGCGAGCAGCTGTAGCAAGTATGGGTGTGTGGGTGGTGGTATGATGGCTAGTGAAGGTAAAACCAGGCAGGCTGGTGAGTGAGTGAAGTGTCCTGGGAGCCAGATGTGTGTGCATCTCTAAGGACAAGACCATGGGAGGAACTGGATAGTGAGGAGCCAGAAGGGTGCTGACCAGCTGCCAGACTGCAGGTCTGGGGTCATTAGGGGTGAGACCTGCTGTTGTGGGTCTCTATGGGTGAGACCACAGGGGATTGACTGCTGGGGGACCAGGGGAGTCTTAGACACCTCTATGTGTCTGTATGTGCACGAGTGAGACTGTGCCAGGAATAGGAGCATACCTGTGGCCTCAGATATGTCCAGGTGCCAGCAACTGGGGAGACTGGGATGGAGGGACCAGCTACTGGATAAACTGAGTGTCTGAGACCAGCTGCTGCAGGGACCCAGATGACATGTAGTGAATGTTCTCATCAGCGGACCTCCATCCTACTCGGACACGGGGGAGCAGGGTAAGGCTGTTGGTGCTCTTGCATGTGTCTGTCTGGTCTGTGTGGCTGGCTATGTGTATAATTATATATGTGGTATTTATGTGTACTTTTTGTGCATGTGCTTAGTGGGAGTATATACTTAACTGCACTATGGTTGGACAGAGGGATATGGAGCCATGGCTGGATTGCTTTTCTCGGCTGGCTCGATCTGGCCATATTTTCCTCCAACACAAAGTTTTAAGCAGTTTTGCGTAGTTACGTCTTTAAAGCATGGAGCTTCTGCCTTTTTTCCACGTAAGTTCATTATAATGGAGGAAATGCATAGTCTTTCAGATTCAATCAGTGATGTTTACTCAATTGCCTCTGTGTCTTAGAACATTATTTGTACATCTTTATGTGGAATAGGAAGGTGAAGGCCATGCAGCTTGCATTTTAGTCAACAGGAGAAAAATTGTGCCATTAATCTTCCTCAGATTTGCTGACAGGATATATGTAGTATTTTTAGTCTTGTCAAAATAAATGAAATAACCTGGAGATAAACACTCACATAGTCCTGTAAGATTACATCCTTTAATCAGGAGGGCTACAAATGTAGAAAAATCCATATTCAACACTTGTGTGTCTCCTTTTTTTTTTTTTTTAATTACTCCAGAAATTTCCCCTCTGTAGCTATATGAAAATGAGGAACAATCTGCATAATAATCTTTTAACTGGCTAAGTGCATTTCTTTTCTCTGCAGCCATGTGTACATGTTTGTGTAAATGTATGTAACAAAATATAATAAAATAGACAGAACTCGTAGTTTGAACTGGTATTCTCCTGAATGGATTCCTAAAGTTCTGGGGTTTTTATAAACATTTCCAGTCCGTATTGACTGGTAACCTGTTTTCATTCCACTAGTGCATTTATTTCCAAAATGATACTATCCTGTATTAAAAATATTGCTTTCTCATCTTGGGACTTCAGTAGGACTTTGCTGATTTATTTTTATTTTTATTTTTTTTTAAGGATTTCATTTTGGGCTTGTATGGTTTTTGTTTGTTTGTGTTTTAGTTTTCAAGCCCCCTCTTCTATACCCCCCAAGTTGCAGTATTGTTGGTTTGTTTGTTTGTTTTCCTGAATAAAAGTAAAAATTATGCAGTCACAATTGTTTTGTGTTCCTGCTTTCAATCTTTTGACTATTTAACCTTGGAACAGAAGCTGTGCTCTGCATGTAGCAGAGGCATTAATTTATGATTCATTATTATTCAATTATTATTCAATTAAGTACCACTGTTCCTGCACTTTCATCGTGTAGTATCTCAGAGAGGTTGAAGGGTGGGAAAAGAGCAAGTTCTTCAGAAAAGTAGTGTAGAACTTCAGTGTTGCAGTGACTTTGTGTTTAAAGTGGGCTTTATAGTCAATCAGAAAAAACGTGGCAGTACAGTTTCCTACAGGTCCCCTGGAGTACCCTAACCTAGATCTGAAGAGTTGTGAAGCACTCAATATGGTAGTATGCCATCTCTCCCTTTCCTACTTGGAAGGACCCTACCTGGAAACAGAGGTGCCTCAGGGGTTCCTTTGACAACTCTGACATTGGTCTCACTGCCATCTCAGAGTAACTGGTGCTACAGACCTTTTGGATGTGACAACTGTTTAGCAAACCACCAGACTGGGGTGAGGTGCTTTTTTTTTGTGCCGTCTTTCCCCCGCCCTGCAGATGAATTTACTAAATAATCCTGAAACAATTCATCAATTTGACTGAGTACGAAGATGTATCAATGTAGATTTGCAAAAATGCTAATAATAATATCTGTTCCGTCTCCTAAATTGGCCAGTTTCTTCAGGAGCACTGGGCTCACAGAATAAGGTTGATTCAGTTCCCTCTTTTCTCTAAATGTCATCTGCCATCCTCAAAGCAAAAGAGGGGAACCCAAACAGCTAAGCATGCCGTCAGTTCTGGTAACAGACAAAAAGGGAGAAAGGCATTTAGTCCCTAACTTGTGATTTCAGGTAATGTCAGAAAGAAGACTGTCTGGTTTCATGTACATTTGTGTCAAATTACGTATCCTGGGAGCTGGGAGATGTAAGGTCACCATACTTGGGGCAGTAAAAGAAGTTGAACCTGCTTCTTTCATCCCAAGAAAGCGATACTTGGCATTTTCTTTTGTTTGTCTGGGGAAAAAACTTGAGTTTGATTTGATGCAAATCTGTCTTTGCTTTTTCAATTCATCAGCCTAAAAAAAAAAAGAAATTTTAAAGCAATTCTGATCATAAGATCTAATGAGGTTTTATAGATGTATATTCTTTCAAGGAATTAAGTATGCAGTGTGCATTTTATTTTGCTTGTTGGTTACTGTGGCTCATCGGTAATAGAAGTTACAATGAAAAAAGCTTACCAGTAATAGAAGTTACAATGTGAAAATTATGAATGGTGAGCATTGTATTTCTGTTTGTCTGCAATTAAAACATGATATTGTAATAAGAAAATGCTGTAGCTGTCACTCTTGACTCCAATATAAGCTTTTAGAACTGTCCCATTTAATTGTGGCATATGCTAGCTCTGGTGAGTTTTATTGAGGGCAGTATGACTTTATAAGAACTGGTGTGATGATTTGTTGTGAACAGTGCTCTAGTACAGCTGGACTTGATTTTAGCTCTTGGCTTCATCCCAAGATGACTTCCATGAGCTTGTGCTTCAGTTACCAGTCTGTATAGTGAGTTAGCTACTTCCTCATACCATGGAAGCACTACGAGTAGAATTTAGTAACACTTGTGAATTAGTCCCTCAGATATACCCGTTGAGATATACATGTGTATACAAAAGTACCAAAAGAATTAGGTTTTCAGAGTTTTTCATCCTCAGTATTCTTTAGGAATTATTTTGTGACTCAGTAGTGTAATATCTCTCTTTTTTTTTTCCCCTTAGCTTTATTTGCTGTTTCAGTGCTGTGTATATGTATGTTTTACTCTTCAAGTAGGACTGAATATTAGACAGTTTTTTGTGTTATGTTGAATTTTACAGAGGTAGGTTACATCTTTTATCTTTTACTTTTTCCTCATATTGATGTGGGACAACAGAGTATGAAATTTTTCTTAATGTAGCCTTAAAAGCTTTATGCCAGATTTTAGAGAATAATGCTGCAAAAATGAAAATTAAAACAAAACACCCAAACATAATATTATCTTCTGTACTTGGTGGCAAACTATAAGCCTAAAACTTGCTTTTTTTATTTTATGAGTGAATAATAATTTAATTAAGGTATTTCAAAATACACTTTAACAGAAAACAATTTTTTTTCAGGAAGCTGTTAAGCTTTATCGGTATTTCAGTATTTTACCTTTTTCTCTGCAAACAGTGCACAATGGCTACTCATAGCTAACGTCCTTTATTTAAAAGATTTTATCTTTTAATGTTATAAAAGTGTGGGTCCATTGGAGGTATAATGAATGCTTTTGTTATAGTAGTTAAAACACAGATGGAGCTCATAGCTGAAGTGTCTTTGGCCTGACTGAAAGCATTTTCTGAGGAGATTTTTTTTGTGATTATCATGAGGTAATTTTAACTTCCCTGCTTAGCAAGATATCTGTCTCTTGTCCAAAGATACTAAAGATAATTTGAAAACTAATCTATACTCTTCGGTGAGAGAAGTTTTAGGGTTGTAATATTTAGTAAAGTGACAATTATTAGTGATGTGATTGGTCAGTAATTTTTTTTATCTAACATTTAGTGTCCACTATTGCATTTAGTAAAATGGAGAGTTTGTAATACAATAAAATAGCAGTGACAATATTTCTAATTTTAGGTAAACCATGGACTACTTTTTGTAGATTTTCTTAAAAAAAAAAAAAGAAAAAAAAAGAAAAAATTTGCAGATAATATATTGTAAAATTCAGAATTTATCTACATAAGAGAACTTTTATAGGTTTTTGAAATAATTTAAGGTCAAGTTTAGACTGATGAAAAACTCTGTATAGAAATTTACTTGTGGGTTTTTTTGTTGTTGGGATAGATTGCACTATTTAGATACTATCTGTGTTTTCTTGTTTCAGTCAGCACAGAGCTGCTTAATTTTATTGCCCTTCTGGAGCTTACCTTTCTCCTGTCTCGTCAAGGTAGGCCAAGAGCTCTGTGCAGAATTGGGAAGAGACTTACCCAAGGTTCAACAAACTGCTACTTAAAAACAAACAATAATCAAAAAACCTCTTCAGTGAATTCAGCTAGCTGTTATAAAGATTAAGATGTTTCTCTCTGAGGAGCCATACACTAACAAGCATTTCATTTGTTGTAGGTGAAGTACGACAGGGTGCAGAAAAAAAATCTGTGATTTCTGAATTCTAATGGTAAATAGTTACAGATATCAGTGAAATACAGTTTTGAAAATGTTTGTTCTGGTAAGATTGTTTTGAATGAGAAAACAACTTGACCTGTTTTGATTATGTTTTAAAAAGGGGTCTTTTCATCACTTGTATAGAATCATAGAATAGTAGTTTGGTTGGAAAAGACCATTACAATCATCTAGTACAACTGTAAATCTTGCATTGCCAAGTCCCTACAAGAAGGACATTGAGGTGTATAAATAGATAGACTTCTATGAATAAGTGTCTGATTTGCTTTATAAATCTACTTTTTTTCAAAAGAAAGTTTTCAGATTTTAATTTATCAATTTATTTTATGGACATTATTATTTATTTTCTGATTCTTAGTTTGTACAACATTATGAATGACAAAACTGGCAGCTACTGAATACCTGGTTTCCCACTATGGTTGATAATGGATTTTTATAACTACTTTGTTTTCAGTCTTTGAAACCAAGAAATTCTTAACCAGAAAGCAGACTTCAAATATAGACTGCATCTGTCTTCAGAGCAGTATCTTGGAAGAGCAGTTGTAGTTGATGTCTTTTTGCTTAACTTTCTGAAACTGAGTGGTAGGAAAGCACATGGTGCAAAGATGCTTCAGCCTAAATCTATTTTCTGCAGCACATCCGTGGTAGCTGCTGAAGCCACCTGGAGAACTGTCAGGCTTTTTGTTTAGCACTGCCAGTATTGTGGTTAAAGAGAACAGTACTGGCTTTTATTTGTGCAGTGCCAAATATAGCATATATTAACACATCTGGGTTTTTTGTTTGTTTTTAATTTGTTTATTTTTTCCTCTGCAAAAACATCACAATGATCATCAAATTATATCAGGCCTCTCTTGACTGCTACATAACTTAAGAGTGTTGAAAATGTTTTCCTTTGCAGCTTAATTCAGAATCTGATTTGCTTCACTTTAGCCAAAGTACAGTGCCAAGACTGATAAATGATGCAGCTGTTTTGTGATGTGATACAAAACACCTATGAAATTACTGGATAAGTAATTAGAGATTAAACAGAATTGCTAGTTTGAGAAAGGGTTGAATAGGAGAATTTGAAAATGTGAGGAAAACCAGAAACAATATTAGAATAAATTCTATCTGTTCTTACTAGAGAATGTTTGTAGCATCCTATGTTTTGCTGTCTTCCTCTTTAAAACCTCCATGGCAATTTCTTTGGAAGTATTAAGATCTGTTAAAACTGTTTGAAAAGAAATTTGAGATGACTCAGCTGCTAGTCATGAGTTTCTGGGAAGTTCTTCTATGTGGCAGGCAAGGAAATGAAGCTCACCTTCCATCTAGCAATTATGCTAAAAATTAAACAGTACATGCAACTGTACAGCAGTAGGGTTTTTTTGCTGTGCCATCTTTATTCTGCCTATCTGCTTTACTTCTGCACCACCCATCTCCTTCACTTCTGTAGAAGTTAAGCTCTGTTTTCAGCTGTCTCCTTATTTAACTTCTTTTAAAAGGATCATGGAGCCCAAATAAAGAGTAAAGCAGTCTGTGGCCTCTGAGGCATCTGGTTGCGTGCGTAATGGTGACAGTGGTGTCTGCTGCTTCAAAATTGCTTCTTCCACCTGATGAAAATTGGACAGTTTGTTATACTTAAGCAGGTTGCCTGTAGGAAACTATAGCTATGTGACACACTGAGATTTTGTTTGATGTATTTTGTACAGTTACAGCACTAATAAATAAATCCTTTATCAATGATTGAAATCCCATGCAAATTCAGCACAACTGTGCAGCTCAGACTCCTGGCAACCTGCTGCAGTTTGTTTTGTGGTGCTTGTGGAGCTTGTGTGCATGCTGCTGTGCAGTTACAAAAAATGCTTTTTCACTCCTGTTGCTTCAGGTAGCTTATGTGGAGGGAGCAAGCAGTGCGTACAAACATAAATTGGGAGTTACATGCTATGATGAGTCTTCTCAGGGTGTGGCACTATAGAATTGCCTGGTAAGGATGATTGTGTTTCTCCATGAGTGAGTATTAATTTCATTTTCTGTTCCTACAGACTTCCTCAAGGAATAAATAAGGTGTGCAAACATTAAGGCAATTAATTTTCCAGCAGGAGCTTTTTTCATTCTTCTAGCTATCTTCAATAGAAAAGTAATGTCACTGTTTTTGTTAAAGCAATCACTTCTGTTGCATTGGGGAGGAAGGAGGTTTTGGAACTGATGCTTCTCTGCATAGTGTCCCCCCCTACCTCAAAGAACAAGTAGTGTGCATTAGGTTACAAGAGTAAAGCAATGACTGAGTTGATGCTTACTTACTATATATTTTCTTAAATGCCATATAGATACAACTGTAATGATATTGCAGTTCAGCTTGTTTGTTTGCAGGTTAGGATACCAAAATATGTCTGTGGTGGGGTTTTTTCCTGTTGTTTGGTTTGGTTTTGTTATTGTTGTCGTTTTGCTTGCTTTTATTTAGTATTTTTAAACTGGCAGTTTCAGCTGTGTATTTATTCACAATAAGAGAATCCATCTATATATAATTCTAGAAACCTTAATAAAAACTTTCCTAGTCTTTCTGTGTTTAAGACTGACAGGTAGGGGTTGCACAATGCAAGGACATTTTAAGGATAGTACCATACAAAAATAAGAACTTACGTTATTCATTAGCAAAAGAGTGCTGACAAGATAAAAACATTCAGTTGCTACATGCTGGAAAACTGAAAAATCCCTACCAATTGCACCAGGTAACTATTTAATATAACATGTATAACATTTTCCCCGACCCTTCCCTGCCACTGACTGGTGTCTGTGCCTCTCCTTAAAGGAGTTGCTGTTGGCAGTCCCCAGGCTCAGAGGCAGGCATGGCAGTAACTAAGACTAAATGAGAAAAGGAAGAGGCATAGTAGAGGTGAAAGTTACCGGATCCTATGCAAGGTAATGGCCATTTTTTCGTATTCCCTTCAGTACTATTTTGCTAATGAACAGTTTCATTTAGTCATAGGAACATCATACATACATAGATGTCTCCTAAACTTCTCCATTATACAAGTGAACAAAAAAAGTCTACTATCAAATTTTCTAATGTGATACCAACCAGTTACATAGTGTTTGAGTGGCTTCTGCTTTCCAGTATGATCTGAAAAAACTGCATTAATATGTTTCATAAAAATTAATAAAAAATTGTGGTTAATTCTTATATCAAGTGCTAGATGTGGGTCTTTTGCTGATGGTACAGCATACCATTTCACCCTTGAAGGCTTTAGCTAGAAATGACATTTATTCACTGTGGAGAACCAGTGCTCTGTGATAATTCTGTACTCCTCACAAACAATGTGACTTGAAATAAACCATTATGTAGCCATGCAAAGATGATTTAAAAAATGTGTTCCCAAAGGAAACTGGGAGTCTTTACTGGGCTGGCATGAGTAACTGTTAACAGTAATCCAGCTTCAAGTAGAGGAAATTGACATTGAGTTCTCAAGCCTAATATTCAGAAGAATGTGTATATCTAAAATCAGTGCTCTTATTTTTATTTCACAGTTTGCAATGTCCTAATCATTGGATACAAAGTGCATTTAGATCATGGGGTTTCAATTATGAGGTTTCCTGTGCTCCATTTTCCAATTTCCCCTCTAGTACAGCTGGCACATACTTGTATTTTGTCATCATACAGCAATTCTCACTCCAACTTTCTTTTTCTTAGCTTGAAACATCCAAATTTAAGTTTGTCATGGCATTAATGGATCCTCTAGACAGAAGACTGAACGCAAACCTCAATCCTCTTGGCACTGTGAGTGCAATTCTCCTGAACAGGCGTGTTGCCAGTATGCACTGGCACTTTCATAGATCGCTGTCCTAGGTTACGTCTTGCTACAAAGATAGATGTCCCTAACATTACAAAAAATTTTGCTGAGGACATGATTTGAAAGGCAGTCTTTAAAAGACACGTTTGTCATTTAGATTTTTGTGATAGTAAGGTTGTATGTGTTTGGCTAAAAACCAGGCAAGGTAATTCTGCTTGTGATGCAATGTATAAAATGTCACAGCTTTACAGATGCTACCAAAGCCCTACCAAAAGTGCTCTGAATAACAAAAGTATTGATATTATCCCTTCCCACTGCTAAAGTCTGAATTGAAAGATAGAAGCGCACTGCTGGAGGATAAGGGAAAAGGGAAATACAAAGTAAAAGCATTTGAGTCACTGAGGCTGTCATCTGTGATTAGAGCAACAGCCATGTTTGGAACAGAGCTGCATGTTGTCAGACCTGCAGTCCTGTCTTGTGGAAGAGTCAGAAAGTACTCCTTGAATAAAAGAAGGAAAGGTAAGCATAGGATGTGATTTGAACTTGTGGAAAAGACAAATCTTTCTTCTTGCTAGTGTGGATATTCTGCTGTGTGAGTAATGCCCTACTTTGTAACATTTAAAATGTCTTGATTACAGCGATAAAGGCCATGGCAATTACATTGTTTAGTACAGAATTACTGTCCTTTCTTGGTATTTGGTCACCTGGCTTCCATCTTTGACTTGGAGTTCGGTCTTCATCTCACTATGCTATGTTCTTTAGTACCTTGATTTCAACCTGTATTGCCAGAAGGCAGTTCAGGTAAAACTGATAGATTTATGGTATGTTTGTAATTTGTATGTTGTATGTTCCCTGCCAAGCTGTATACCTCCATACGAGCTTTAAGAGTATCAGAAGTGGAATTAATGTGTAAGATTAAAGTCTTTGTCCCCTTTCCATGGTGGTTGTTTAGGCTATCCAGTTTCTATGTGCTATCTGGCATGGCTGGATTTTTAAAAACACTTTATTGTAATTACTACCTTATTTTTTTTTTAATGGCAATTTATTTTATTAGTCAGTGAAGAAACCTGCCTTATACTGAACTAATCAATTAATGTAATCCATTGGAAAAACAAGTGTTTCCTTACTTGAGGTAGTAAGTGTTAAAAACTTGATCTGTTCTTAAGAAATGATATAGGTACTGACCTTTCTGATAGTGTGCTTAAGTCTGCCAATAGTTGACCTGCTTCTTCATTATCACAAACTGAGCAAATTTTGTTATACAAGATTCTTGTCCCATTTCACACCAAAACACATGGTCTGGTTTCTGTTTTATCAATGGTTAAGGAGGACTTAAAATGTAACAATTAAATGTTTGTGTGAAGAATTTTTAATGCTGACGTAATAAGGTTAGTCTTTAATTTTTTTTTACTTTGCTCTCAGTTGTACATCTCTGAAGTCTTTTGGGATTCAGTTTTTGGGACTCAGCTTGAATAATTTACTTCTGCGTAAAAATGTGTGTCTGAAATTATCTAGACAGATGCTTTTTTCTTAAGGAACAAATGATGGCCTGAATGGAGCAGCAGTGCTGCTCAACAGAAAACTTGAAAGCTGTTGAACATTTTGCAGATCTTTGGAAAAGCTTGCATGGGACTTGTTCACCAGCTTTCATGTCCCCATTTTGTGAACATGTCTTATTTGCTGTTAGCATGCGTCCAAAACTTTTAAGCCAAAATTATAGCTGTGAATAGCAGAATAGCATGCCCTGACTTCCTCTGAGTTTGTATCTGCCCTTACCTACCACCACACATTTCTCATTTTGATTGCTTACCTACCTGCTTGGTACCTTAATTTTCCTTTCCCCAAAAAGTCCCTGCCAGAGTCACAGCTCGGTGACTGTCCCCTCGCTGCTGCCTGTGTGAGAAGCAGGACTTGTTATTCACAGGGCTGAACCAGCAGAAGGGGTTGAGCAGGAGGGCAGGTGCTGCAGCTCTTTCCTGTGTAGGAAGAAGGACTGAATCAGTTTCTTCTCTTCACTGGCCATGGTGGAGAATTTTGAAGCTACTTCCAGTTTGCCCAATTTCAAACAAGCTTGGAGTGGATTGAGAAAAGGTGCACAATGCTACTGCATAAACCTTTCTCTTAGCCAGGTTAAAGACCGTTAGTGTTACAGCCTGATGGTAGTAAGTGTAAGAATTATACTGTTTCTTTTTCTGTATTTAAAATTCTAACTTTATGTTAATTTTCAGCATGCACTATTCCTCTAAAAGGAAAGAGTAGTCTGTGGCTATGTATGTGTATCAGGTGTTAGTTGCAAGTTCTAACTTAAGCTTCTTGGGGTGTTTGCAATATCTCTGAGGCTGTAAAACTCAACCTCAAAATAGGAAAAATGCTGAAATAAAATATGTAAATCAGTTCTTTGTATCCATTATTCTCCTTTAATTTTCAATTATCTGCTGTTCTTTCCATAGTTTTATTACTGCTCTGTGGATGAGTCTGAGATGAACTTTTGCTCTAGGTTCTTTTGTAATACTGGACAATTACCTAATTAAACAGTCTTAAGTTGTCTCTGGTGAATTCTTCCAAACTTCAAACATTATGGTCTGATATTTGAAGTAGTAAATGAAGGTTTTAGTCATAGGTAACTGTGCTTTGAATTTATATAATATTCTAAAAGTAGTGAGGGGTGGGGTTGGTGGGTGGAAATTGCCTGTCCTCTTTTATTCCCATCTCTGTTTTTAAAGCATGATATTCCTGACTGACAGATGGTGAATATTCAGAATTAATTTTATTTGGGAAGAAGTTTGGCAAAGCTTTTATGTACTGCGTTTTCATCATGCAGAACTGATTACTTCAAATTAGTAGAGTAAT
This sequence comes from Antrostomus carolinensis, assembly GCF_000700745.2. Lineage (NCBI taxonomy): Eukaryota > Metazoa > Chordata > Aves > Caprimulgiformes > Caprimulgidae > Antrostomus > Antrostomus carolinensis. The sequence goes on from NW_010335321.1 coordinate 15,496, forward strand.
ATTATTACAGCTCCAACATACATCTTGCAGCTGAGTTGTTATATTAAACTGGTTTGGACTGTTGCTATGTGTGGTTGTTTCACTTGGCTAGCAGACAAGCACATATGCTCACTCACTCTCCCCCCACCCCAGGGAATGGAGAGGGGGAAAATAGTAATTGAAATGAAATAATAATAACAGTAATAATAGAACATTCAGATGAGTGATGCACAGTGCAGTTGCTCACCATCTGCTGACTGTTGCCCAACCTGTCTCAGCTAGCAATCCTGGAGCAGAGGTAGTCTGCAGAATCTCCATGTTTCTGGTCAACCTTCATTAATATACTGAACATGACATGATATGATATGGCATATCTCATTGGCATATCCAAATGCCAATTTTGGGTTTTGCTAATTTGTACACTTTTCCCCTCCCAGTCCTTTGCTCTTCCAGACTAGCAAAATACTTTAGTCCTTGGACTTCCAGAAAGAACTAAAAACATTAATCTGTTATTAACATTCTTCTCCTAACAATTCCTATACTGAAACCAGAACACAGCACTATTCTAGCTATTAAGAAGAAAATTAACACTATCCTAGCAAAACCAGGACACTCTGCACTGGCAATTTATTGTGTGCCGAACAATTTCAACCTCAATATATTGCTGTAAGGTAGGCTTGTCATACAATTTGTAATTACTCTGTCATTCATTCCCCTTAAAGGTAAAGACTGTAACTTAAGTATAATGAGATTTATGTTTATATATTTAGATATATGCACACACACACACGTCATTGTTTTTAGTGATAACTAATTGTTTAAATATTTTGATTTATTATGCTGAAGGAGAAGTTTCCCTAAATTTTACACTCACCTTCCCTGTTATTCATACATGACTTTTGTCAGAAGAAGTAGAGGAAGTAAAAGAAATGTGAAGTAAAGATGTCCTTCCTCATAAATCAAACATTGCTGTTGCATGAGCTAAAGTAGACAATAGAGTTACTGGAAAGTTTTGGATTTAAAGGTTTTTCTGCCCCTGCAGTTTGTGGAAAAGGAGGTTAAACGTCATTTGAACTACCTAAATTTTGAAAACAACTATTTCTATGTAACTACACTTTAAAACTTTTTTTTTAATTTCAGTATCCAGAAAATGTAAGCTATCTTTCTGTCCTGTTTTTGCTAGGGTAGAGCTAATTTTCTTCTTAGTAGCTAGAATAGCACTGTGTTTTGGTTTCAGTGTGGGATTTGTTATGAGAAGAATATTGATAATATACTCATGTTTTTAGCTGTTGCTAAGAAAAATCAAGGACATCCCAGCTTCTAATTTTTTGCTAGTCTTCAGGTGCAGAAGAAACTCAGTGGGAGTGTAGTACCTTAGCAAACCCAAACTGGCATTTTGATATGCTAGTGGTATATTCCATATTATATAACATCATGTTCAGTATATCAATGAGGGTTGACCAGAGAGCTCTCAGATCACTTGGGCTCACTCTTTTTCTGGTATTGTGGTTTTCGGTTTCAGGATTGTGACTGCTCCAGGGTTGCTATCTGGGAACGGGCTGGGCATCAGTCAGCAGGTGGTGAGCAGTTGCACTATGCATCACTTATTTGTATATTCCATTATTACTGATATTATCATTATTATTTTAATTATTAATTCAATTATTTAATTTTTTTTATCTCAGTCCACGAGTTTTTTCATTTTTACCCTTCTGATTTTTTCCCTCATCCTGTTGGGGGAAGGTGAGTGAGTGGTTGTGTGTTGTTTGACTGCCAACCATGCTAAAACCACTACACTTTCCCAGCCTTGCATAGGTCTAGTTTCATATTCTTTTCCTCTACAAGTATTATATTTTTGTCAATAATGCCATTTATTTGGGGATTGAGTCTTAAATTCAGATGCCAAGATGGGGAGGGAGACGGAGAAAATCAATGTACCATCTTTCTAGTCCTACTGGTGTACAACTGAATAGCGTTTTCCAGTTTGATTTGCTGTACTCTAGAAATGAACAAGCTTGAGTGAACTGGGAATGCTTTACAGAGATGTCCTTAGAATCCCCCTTCATATTCCAGGAACCAGGATAAGGTACGCTTCTGCAGTGTCCCGAGTAGTGTTGTCCACTCCCAGCCTGTTCCAGCGGGGCACTGTGACAAGCAAGGAAGGCCCTAAGGCTAGGTAAGCATCTCTCAGCAATAGCTAAACCCTCCCAGTGTTCTCAACGCTGTTTTGACTGCAAATCCAGAGCATAACCCTGTAAGGGCTACTGTGAAGAAAATTAACTCTATCCCAGCCAAAAGCAGTACAAACTCCACCCTGTATTCCACACTGTTTATATCATGTTCAGGTCCCACACTATCCAATACATCCTTGTTATCCACACCCCCACACACATGCTGCTTCCTGACCTTTGAAGTATGCACAGATATCATTCCCTTAACCTAAGGACCACTCCTGTAAAAAAAAAATGCCCATAAAATGTCCATTGAGATCATTTAGTCCATGACTTTGGGCTCCATCTGTTTTGATAACTCAAAGCAGAAGAGGTGGTGTGTTGTGTGGAGTTACTGGGCACCAAAGCCAGCTCAGCTGAGGTCACTGCTGCTTTTGAACTGCCTGTTGTGAAACTCATCCATAACTGGTTTGGGTGGTTCCAGCTATAGCAATTCCTGTAATGTGTAACTCAAATCATAGACTACAACAATTTAAAGGTATACCCATTACAATCTCCACTTAAGTCCCTTGAGGACAGCTTATATGGTTTAACATTGCAGTGAACCCTTCCCCTTGCTGGTAGTCTGGCCAGCAACAGGGAGTTCCTGCTATAGTTCTTCCTGTAAAGTGAACCCACATCATAGGTTGCAGCAGTTTAAAGGTATATCCATTACAGTCTCCGCCCCTTTGGACCAGGCCATAGAGTTTAACATTGCAGTGAACTCCTACCCTTTCCCTTGCTCCCCTGTGGGGTCCCTCCCATGGTATATAGCCCTTCAAGAACTGGTCTAATGTGGATCCTCTCTATGGGAACGCTCCTTCAGGAACAGACTGGTCCAGCATGAGTGCCCCATTGGGCCACAGTTCCTGCCAGCAAACCTGTGCCAGTGTGGGTGCTTCTCCACGGGCCACAGCTCCTGCCAGGAGCCTTCTCTGATGTGGGCTGTACATGGGCTGCAGCTTGCTTCAGAGCACCTTCACCTGCTGTGGTGCAGGGTCCTTCCTACTAATTTCTGCCATGGAGTTGCGTGTTTTGTACAAAGTAATACCTTGTCGTATGTTCTCAGCATTTGTTTCTCACATTGGTTTTGCTTTCTGGGTTTTTTTTTTCCTTTATTTTTCCTTTCCCAGTGTGCTCTGTTTTTCTTCTAATTTATCCTGTGAACTGCTCTTTATTTTCCCATATGTAATGGTGACCTCTAGCAAAGAAATGCGGGATTCTTGGTTATATCCTATATACTCCACATATATAGACCCTTTGTAGTAAAACCTAGTGCCAGTGTAGTCACAGGTAGCTGTGTTGTACTTATGTTTTTGCTTTTTTAAAATTCCACTTAATGTTAAGTCTTGTTCTGCTGAAATACTGGTTTATTTTATTGTGTTAATTTATCTTAGTATTAGCATTAGCATTATTCTATTTTGTGATATTGAAAATCTGTATCCCTTTCTAGAGGTGCTTGATTTCTAGCAATTTGATGTTTACAGAATTATTACTTTTCCTTTCACGGATACTAGTTTTGAAAAAATAAAATATTCAGCTGGAAAAAAGTTTGTCATAAAAAGAACTATAATAGTTGAGAATTCATTTGTTTGCTTTTAATATGGATCTTATATTGCTCAATTAACACTAAATTGAATTAGACCCAGTGACTTGGTTTTCATCTTCCAATCTTCTCATTATCTTTTTTTAATTAAGAGATGTTATCTGAGCCATTTGAAACAAGGAAAGACTACAACATTAATTTTGAAATGAACTCTCACAAGTTTCTGTTGAAATATTTTCACTCAATTAAGTTGCTTGTGGTTTTTAGGAAGCTGCAATGCTGTAAATCTCAGTTTAACTAAATCAGTTAGGCTAGATGTATAGAAGGATGTTCCAGATTTTAATCTGGAATGGCTGTTAAGAGTACTCTACAGACAATCCAAGAGTGGTGGTGGGCGAAATGTCAACAATCCTCCTCCCTACATTTCTCTCAAATAAAATATTCTGATAGAAGATGGACCACTTGTAACAAGACTGTAACATAACATTAACGCTAGTTCACTGATAACAAGGATTTCCTTTTTTTTTTTTCCTAGCACCCATACATTTTGTTATTTAGTGAGGTTACTTATTTTCAAAGTACATTCTCAAATAACTGTAATCCTACTTTTCTTTCCTTTACTGAAAATAGTTCCCTTTATCTCATCTGTCTAATGGCATGCCCCTCTTCAAGAAAATTTATTTAGGTGGGTTTTTCCATGAGGGGTGTGTGTTGGGGGGGAATTATTGGGTGGTGTTTGGATTGACAGGATGTTCCAGCATTCTATTCAGGTGTTAAGCAAATAGGAACTATGGAAGTAATCACTACAGTGTACCCGGAAGTATGTTGTACTGAACCAGGAAACACCATTTGCAGAACACTGTGTATAGAGGTGCATTACAATCACATGGCCAAGCAGATCTAGAAGGTCACTAGCATTAGAAGATGTTCCCACCCCTGCTGTTGTCCTCAGTCCAACTACATACTGTTCATACTGTTGTTTCTTTTTTCCAGTGCGAACATAAGCAGTTGGGAACATCCATGCCTTGGGAACCAGTTCAAGTCACTTATCTAACAAAAAACTAGCCTAGGTTTAACTTCCTCTGCAGTGGCCAGGGACATGAAAAGAGGAAAGAAGAGGAACTGCCTTTTTCATGGCACTCAGCAACTCATATGGCTCCACAGTCTCATCAACAGCATAGTAGGGCTGTGCTCACAGGTACTCTAAGCTGTGTTGCATTGCTTGGTGTCTGTGCTATGTGAGTTCAGCTGTTCACCTAATCGCTCCCCAGTTTTGGTTAGAGTGAACCAGTTTAAAATAGACTAATAGCCATATGTAGTGGGTTGACCTTGGCCAGGCACCAAGTGCCCCTCAAACCCCTTTATCATTTCCCACTCCATCAACAAGGCATGGGGGAAAAATACAATGAAAAGCCCATTGGTCAGGACAAGGACAGGGACATTGCTCACCAATTACTGTCATGGGCAAAACAGACTATATTTGGGGAAATTAATTTAATTTATTGACAATTAAACAGAGTAGGATAATGAGAAATAAGAATAAACCTACAACCACCTTCCCCCCCACCCCTCCCTTCTTCCCAGGATTAACTACACTCCCGACTCTATCTTTTTCTCCCCGAGTGATGCAGAGAGGTGGAAAATAGGAGTTGCAGTCAGTTCATATCACCTTCTCTGCCTTTCCTTTCTCGACAGACTCTTCCTCTACTCCAGCATGGGGTCCCTCCCATGGGATACAGTTTTCATGAACTGATCCAACATGGGCCCTCCTCTATAGTTCAGTCCTTCAGGAATGGAATGCTCCAGCATGGATCCCCCATGGGCTGTAGCTCCTGCAAGGAGCCTGCTCCAGCATGGGCTCTTCAGGAACTGCAGCTTCCTTCAGGGTACATCCACTTGCTCCAGCTTGGGGTCTTCCACAGGCTGCAGGGTGGATGTCTGCTCAACTGTGGCCCTCTGTGGGTTGCAAGGAAACAACCTTTTTCACCATGGTCTTCTCCATGGACTGCAGAGGAATCTCTTCAGTGCCCTAGAGCACCTCTTCCCCCTCCTTCTCTGACTTTGGTGTCTGCAGAGTTGTTTCTCTGACATTTTTCTCACTCCTCTCTCCCAGCTGCTGTGCAGTGGGGTTTTTTTTGCTTTCTTAAATATATTAACAGAAACACCACAAGTGTCGCTGATAGGCTCAGCTTTGGGCAGCAGCAGGTCCATCTTGGAGCCAGCTGAAACTGTCTCTGTCCGACATGGAGGCAGCTTTTGTCATCTTACAGAAGTGGCCCCTGCAGCACCCCTGCTACCAAAACCTTGCCATGTAAATACAAGACACCATATTAACAAAATTCTGCACATTTTAACTGAAGAAAATGGTGCTTTCCTCTTGTTTGAGTATATAACTTATACACAAGCAATTCAGGGAGCTTGATTTGAAGTTCTTAGTGAAGGAACATGCAATGAATTTAATTCATAGTTCATGTATAGTGTGTAATTGAACTTACATATTTTAAATTGTCTCATTTGTTTTATCCTTGGAGGCTAATCCTAACTATAAAACATTCTCCCATTAGTATTTTTTATTTTTGCATTACAAAGGGCACTTCAGTGAACCTTTATCTTTATTACATTGTGCTACTGATATAGTGATCTGGATATTAGAAAGCCTCCACTCTTTCATAACTGGAGGCTTCTCATGTGTTTTCCCTTTTAAGCAAGTAATTAGTACCATCCAATTTTTTCATTTTATCAGAACATGAAATCAGCAGTTTGTTCAGATGTTATCTTTCAATGAAAAATGTTGATCTTCCTTGTCGAGGGAGTTTTACCTGTTTTGATACCTGGTCAAAGCAGAAGGATTACAGGGTGATTTATTGTGAGTAAAATGCTTTTCAAATGCTATTAAAATGCAGAATGGAAGAACTAATGCATACTCTCTCTTGTCTTCAGACTTCTGAAAAATGTCTGTGACTCACAATAAGAAAAGAAGTTTTTATATTTTACTGTTTTAACAAGGAGTATTTCAAGCTGCTTCATGAGTTTATGTTTCACAATTATAGAAGATTTTATTATCATTTAGTAACAATTGAGTTAGAGAATTGTCACCATTCTTAATTGTAAAATATGACAGGGAAAAAAATTAAGTCTCATTCTTAGACTTTCTAAAAAGGCATGCAACTTTCCTGATGTTTAACTACAGGGTTTTCTAGTCTGTGGATGTGCAAGAATGAAAAATCAGATTATAAAAGTGATTTTTTTGCTTGAAATCTTCTAATGTTGTAGTAATGCAAGCACATTTATATTAGTATGAGCAGGAAAGGATTTTGTGTGGTTGTTTGCTTACGTATTTCTGTTCCATCAAAAGAAGTACAGTTCCTCAATCTTAATCAAGTTTATACTGAATAGTTTACAGCCTGATGATGGAGAAAATGAATAAAAATCTTACCTTTTATTGTGTATCACATTTTGAAAATCTTAGCTTAGAATTCAGAAATTGATTTACGTCTCCAGAATTTCCAGGAAAATTAGTTTTATTTTGGTCTGAAACACACCAGCATGTATCTCTAGATTATGTAATATTAGATTTCCTTCTTTTTCAGATATTGATTTGTGTCATACATGAGTATGCATTGTTTTGAGGAGTGGTATTTGTCGTACTTACTTTGGGAAAGAGAAGAAATTGTGGCTAGGGAGGTAGTCCTAGGACAGCTCTACTTGTTGGCAGATAAGCAAGTCTTAAGCAAAAGCTGCTCAGTAAGATCACATTACAAAGTACCTTTTTGCGTCTCTTTTCTCTTAAACATTATGTTTTGTTTTCACTGTTCACAAAATTATCTAGTCTAGAAGTTGATCTGACAAAATCAGGTCTGCTTAGGCTTTGAAGTTTGCCCCTTTCAGTTGTCTTAGAGGCACTGAGGACAGCAGCTGTGGGCAGAGCTGGAGCAGTGATTTGGATACCTCAGGTTGTCCTTTTTTAGCTTCTCTCAATTCTTCGATTTTTCCTCATGCTTTTCCTGATGCTCACAAAAAAACTGAGGCTGGTTTTAATTTCTATTTATTCTATAAATTTGTAGGGGATAATATTTATTTTTTTTCCTAATCCCCCTGGGAATAGTGTGCTTTTTCTTTCTTTACATAGATACATTTTATAACCTGTTTTCTTATATCCTTTTGTTTCAGATTTCCATGACTGCTATTGCTGTATGAGTTGCCTACTAAGTATGATTCCTTTATTGTTTAGTGAACAGGGTTTTTTTATGGCTTGAGGTGATAGAGTTTATGATATTTTTTGTGATTCTCACTCTTTATAGCAGGTAGGAACCTGCATATCATGTTGTGAACCCGTTGATCTCCAAAAGAGAAAGGCAGAGTGTAAATGACAGTTCTTAATCCTCTATTTCTCTACTGTATAAAATTTTAGGTAATTTCAAAAGAAAGCTGTCTAGTAGGTAGAACTCCCCATATCCAGTCAATTGACAGAGCATTTAAAGGATTTTGGTTTATTTATTTTCTTGGTACAGATAGCCTGTCTTCAGATAGTAAGTAGAACTTACTTTCCCAGTGGGAAACCCATAAAAAATGCTTATTTAACAAAGAGCATATAAGTTATTAACAGTTAAGCAAAATCCCCCAAAATAAGTTTAGATATTCGTATTCAGCATTTTAAATAAATTATATTGCTCTTATGAATCATCCTTTTAAGCACTGTTTAATACAAATTTTCATTCAATACTTCTAGTCCAATAGGAAAGAAATACCCATTGACTAGTTTCAGTGTATTCAGAAATCATTTATAAAGTATCTGCTGTAATATATATTAAAAAAAATCAAGGTGCAGTTCTTTATTCAATGTGTAAATAATGTATTTCCTCTGATGGAGTAGAAAGTAGATTTCTTACCATCATGAAATATTTCTTTTAAAAATATGCACTGTAACTTAGGCTCAGCAGATCAGATTTTAGAAAAGATTGTTCATTAAAAAAAAAGAGCAGTCATATTCATGTTTGTTTCCTTTGCTATCCATATCTAAAAACTTTTTGGTAGCAGAAGATAGGAATTTGTAAAATCTAAATTAAACCAAGTGGCAAACTACATTTGACAACTTAAAATACTAATTTTAAAAAAGTACCTTTAATATCACACTAAATTCAGTGTGGATTGCTGCCAAAGTGGGGCATTCCTTTCCAGCCCCAGCTGCATGCTCACACCGTTTCTTTTCTGATAGAATCATAGAATGGTTTGGTTTGGAAGGGACCTTAGAGATCATCTAGTTCCAACCCCTCTGCCATGGCAGGGACAGCCTTCCACCAGGCCGCCCAAAGCCTCATCCAGCCTGGCCTTAAACACTTCCAGGGTGGAGGCATCCACAACTTCTCTGGGCAACCTGTTCCAGTGTCTGACCACCCTCACAGTGAAGAATTTCTTCCTAATATCTAATCTAAACCTACCCTCTTCCAGCTTAAAGCCGTTTCCCCTTGTTCTATCGCTAACTGCCCTTGTAAAAAGTCTCTCCCCAGCTTTCTTGTTGCCCCCCTTCAGGTACTGGAAGGCCGCTATAGGATTTCCCCAGAGCCTTCTCTTCTCCAGGCTGAACAGCCCCAACTCTCTCAGCCTGTCCTCAGAGGAGACGTGCTCCAGCCCTCTAATCATCCTCAAGGCCCTCCTCTGCACTCATTCTGACAGGTCCATGTCTTTCTTGTGTTTTCTGTAATCATGGTTCCGTTGGTGTCCAAAAATTTTAAACTGTAAGCAGCTTGCCTGTGGAGAATTTTCTTGGCTTTCCTAGCATTTTCATACTGATTCATTGCCCTGTATGGGCAGTGGAGTTGTAAAAGTAACCAAGAGACCTCAGTTTGGAAACAGAAAGTTTTCATCATCTGCTACCACAATCTAAAGGGAAAATCTTTGGTATCGTGTATCTTTGATGCCTTTTATTAATCTTTCCCATATCATGGGGAATGCTAGAACTTTCATGGTTGTAACCCCTTATCCAACTCATCTGCCATCTATTTCTCTCAAATTGGTTAGCCACTTTTAATTGACATACTGAACTGGTCTTATATAGTATTTTTAATGGTTGAAAGAATTTATTGTCATAGACTAACAGAATGGCTGAGGTTGGAAGGGACATCTGGAGGTCATCTGATCCAACACACCTACTCAGCTGTGCAGGGCTATCTAAAGCCAGGTGCCCAGGGCCATGTCCAGATGTCTCTTGAGTATCATGAAGGATGAAGACTCCACAACTTCTTTAAGCAACCTGTGCCAGTACTTGATCAGTCACCCTCACAATGTAAAACTGTTCCTGATGCCCAGAGGGAACCTCCTCTGTTTCAGTTTGTGGTCATTTACTCTGGTCCTGTTATAGAATAGAATCATAGAATAAGTTAGCTCAGAAAAGACCTTTAAAGTCCAGCTGTAAACCTAACACTGCCAAGTTGACCCCTAAACCATGCCCTAAGCACTACATCTACATGACTTCGAAAATACCTCCAGGGATGGTGACTCAACCACTTCCCTGAGCAGCCTGTTCCAATGCTTCACAACCCTTTTGCTGAAGAAGTTTTGCCTAATATCCATTCTAAACCTCCCCTGGTGCAACTTGAGGCCATTTCATCTTGTTCTATTGCTTGTCACCTGAGACAAGAGACCAACACCCACCTCACTACAGTCTCCTTTCAGGTAGTTGTAGAGAGCAATAAAGTCTCCCCTCAGCCTCCTTTTCTCCAGACTAAGCAACTCCAGTTCCCTCAGCTGCTCTTCATAAGACTTATGCTCTAGACCCTTCACCACAGCTTCATGCCCTTTGGATGTGCTCCAGCACATCAAAGTGTTTTTTGTAGTGAAGGGCCCAGAACTGAACACAGTATTTGAGGTAGGACCTCACCACTGCTGAGTATGGGGGATGCTCTCTTCCCTGCTCCTGTTGGCCACACTGTTTTTGATACAAACCAGGGTGCTGTTGCCTTTCTTGGTCACCTAGGGACACTGCTGGCTCATGTTGACCAGCATGCCCAGATCTTTTTCTGCCAGGCAGCTTTCCAGCCACTCCTCCCCCTGGGGTTGCTGTGACCCAAAGTGCAGGACCCGACCTTGACCTTGTTGAACCTTGTGCAATTGGCCTCCACCTATCGATCCAGCCTGTCCAGATCCCTCTGTAGAGTCTTCCTACGTTCAAGTAGATCAGTATTCCCATCCAACTTGGTGTTGTCTGCCATCTTACTGAGAATCACTGCTGGGAAGCCCAAAACGGGATACAGCACTCCCAGTGTGGCCTCACCAGTGCTGTATAGAGCAAAAGGATTGCTTTCCCTGACCTGCTGGCAATACTTTGGCTAATGCAGCTGAGAATACCATTGAACTTCTTTGCAACAAGGGCATATTACTGGCTCGTGTTCAACATGGTGTTCACAAGGACCCCCAAGGCCTTTTCTGCCAAGCTGCTTTCCAGCTGAACAGCCCCCAGCATGTACTGGTGGCTGGGGTTGTTCCTGCCCAGGTACAGAACTTTGCATTTCCTTCCACTTTCATGAGGTTGCTGTCAGCCCATTTCTTCAGCCTGTTGAGGTCCCTCTGGATGGTAGCACAACCCTCTGGCCTGTCAGCCACTCTTCCCAGTTTGATGTCATCAGAGCTCTACATGTGTGTTTTTGATAATTACTTTCCCAACCTTTAGGTATCTTAAGTGTTTTGTGAGATGTGTTTTATTGATGTTGAGGCTCAAGAAGTTGTCTAATTTGACAGCCTCTTGCGGAACGCTTTTTATGTGCATCTTTGACCAAAGTGTCATAAATGCCTGTATTTAGTGCATTAATGAATCCCTAAGCTGATCCCACAACATATTGATTTTCCTGTGTTATTAGAAGCAAAGTGCTTCAGCCTGGAGGCCTAGTTGCAGTTCGTTTGTTGAACTGGCTATTGTTTGTATACCCTGTTGTTACTTAAGCTTAAGCTTGTTGCTTAAGCTTAAAGTCTTAGAAGAAAAGTGGGTTCTCTGCTTTAGCTGAAGACAGAACTCAAGTAATCCTTGCTCAGTTCCATTATTTCAGTGCATAAGAAACAAGAAAAGTGATTCAGCTACAAGGCTACAAGAAACCAAGAAATGACTACATGTGATAAACTTCGATATCAATCACCATAAGCTTTGACCATTTTTTTTTTTTTTTTGAAGGTAATGGTGGTTGAAGGTGAGATTTCTGCTTCTGTCTTGTTCATTTGGTACTATGTATAAAATGTTCTAGTGACTAAACCAAGAACAATAAATTATTATAATGTGCTTTATGAACTTCTGGTTAATGCAGAGCTTTCTTTTTCTGTAGTTCATTTCTGGAAATTGATAATTTAATTACTATTCTTTTAAAAGATCCACTGTTTCATTTGTATAGCATCACATTAAAATATTGTTACTTTATTTTGCATACTATTTTGAATTCCAGTTTCTTGGCTACTTCTTTTTCTTTTGTTTCCCCTCAGCCTGTTCAGTAAAATGTCCTCATGCTGGTTGCTGTTGGCTATTTTGGTTTTTTTCACTCCCTTGTTTTGTATCATTGTTTTCTGCTATGTCTGGATGAGGCTATATGGTATAAAATAGCATGTTTACATTGCCCAATCTGATTTGCATCTGCCTTTCTCTCCTTTCACTGCTGTCTTTGCAATTAATCATGTCTTTTTTTACTTCACTACTTCTATTCCCTTGGGGTCTCTTATCCCAAACTGAAAATAAAACAGAATCACAGAATGTTAGGGATTGGAAAGGACTTCGAAAGATCATTTAGTCCAACCTGCCTGCTGGAGCAGGAACACCTCGATGAGATCACACAGGAAGGTGTCCAGGCGAGTTTTTGAATGTCTCCAGAGAAGGAGACTCCACAACCTCCCTGGGCAGCCTGTTCCAGTGCTCTGACACCCTCACTGTAAAGAAGTTTCTTCTCAAGTTTAAGCGGAACCTCCTGTGTTCCAGCTTACACCCATTGCTCCTTGTCCTACCACTGAACATCACTGAGAAGAGCCTGGCTCCATCTTCATGACATTCGCCCTTTACGTATTTAGAAACATTAATGAGGTCACCCCTCAGTCTCCTCTTCTCCAAGCTAAAGAGACCCAGCTCCCTCAGCCTTTCCTCAGAAGGGAGATGCTCCACTCCCTTCATCATCTTGGTGGCTCTGTGCTGGACTCTCTCAAGCAGTTCCCTGTCCTTCTTGAACTGTGGGGCCCAGAACTGGACACAATATTCCAGATGTGGCTTCACCAGGGCAGAGTAGAAGGAGAGGAGAACCTCTCTTGACTTTCTAACTGCATCCCTTCTAATGCACCCCAGGATGCCATTGGCCTTCCTGGCCACGAGGGCACTATCCACCAGGACTCCCAGATCCCTTTGCCCTACACTGCTCTCTAATAGATCATTCCCCAATTTATACTGGAACCTGGGGTTGTTCCTGCCCAGATGCAACACCCTACACTTGCCCTTATTATATTTCATTAAGTTTTTCTCTGCCCAATTTCCCAGCCTGTCCAGGTCTCTGGATGGCAGCACAGCCTTCCGGAGTGTCAGCCACTCCTCCCAGCTTTGTGTCGTCAGCAAACTTGCTGACAGTGCACTCTGTTCCCTCATCCAGGTCACTGATTTTGAATAATATATAGATATTGAATAATACTGGTCCTAGGACTGACC
>NW_010335322.1:0-526 GCF_000700745.2 Antrostomus carolinensis
GACTGTTCAGCCTGGAGAAGAGAAGGTTCAGTGGGATCTTATCGATGTCTGTAAATACCTGGAGGGAGTGGATGCAGAAAAGGGTGACAACTTCTTCTCAGTGCTGCCCAGTGACAGGACAAGAGGCAACAGGCACAAATTAAAACGTGAAATTCCACATGAACACAAGAAAACACTTATTTTTTGTTTGTTTGGTTGGTTTTTTTGTTACTGTGAGGGTAATGTTACTGTGAGGTCAAATGCTGGCACAGCTTGCCCACAGCGGTGCTGGAGTCTCCACATGTGGAGATAACTAAAACCCAAAGGGACACAGTCCTGGGCAAGCTGCTCCAGGTGCCTGCTTGAGCAGGGGGTTGGACTAGATTATCTCAGGAGGCTCCTTCCCACCTCAGCAATTCTGTGCAAATGATGTATGATTCCTATGAAGACACATCAGACCAGGATACCCAACTGATGACCTTCACAGCTCCAAAGTCACTGAACGTGAAAGAGTAACTGAGAAATTAAACCATATGATTTTTTTTTT
>NW_010335323.1:0-690 GCF_000700745.2 Antrostomus carolinensis
AATGTAGAGCACTGGTTTGTGCAGGAGGTGGCTTGTCTGTATAAATAGCCTTGCAAAGGTCACATGAAATCATATGTTAAGTCTGATGCCAGCTTTGTGATGGAGCACGGTAAGAGTGGTGCAGGGGATGAGTTTACTCTTTTACTCCTTGGAATTGCTTCTCCACGGCTACTATATGGGAGAAATTTGCAGTACCTGTTTGCTCTGTGAACAGCTGTTTGCTCTTTGTCACTGCAAATGGGGCACTTCTGTCTCCTGCACTGTCAGTCTGCTCTGTTGGAGTTTACAGGAGGGGCTCTTCAGAAGGTTGAAGAACCACCCTGTTAAAATGTTGTGATGAATATAAGGAATGGTGTTTAAAATACATTGTTTACAATGAGCTGGCACTCTCAACCGTGGCCAATTTTGTGATATTCGGGTGTACAGTATCCATTTAAAGAAGAACCACTGAGTCTTGACGCATAACTTGGCATGTCTGCTCAGAGGTAAGCTTGCTTCTTATGTCTGTACCTCTCTTACTTAACCTGTAGCATCTTTTCCTAAGGAAATAGTGATGGCTCATCCCTTCTCTGTTAGAACTTTTGGACCTATTGGCCAATTTCTGTCAAACTTTGCAGAGGAATCAATATTAGAAATTTAGTTAAATTTCTGCACATTTTCTGAGTAGAAGGAAGAGACCACAAATAGTGC
>NW_010335324.1:0-1049 GCF_000700745.2 Antrostomus carolinensis
GGTCTAGTGGAAGGTGTCCCTGCTGATGGCAGGGGGGTTGGAACTGGAGGAGCTTTAAGGTCCCTTCCAACCCAAACCAGTCTGGGATTCGATGATTCATTTCAGAGGTGGTTAGTGTGTGCAAACATGGGACTGCTATAAACAGAGGGCAGGCTGAACACTTGACATTGCCATCCTATAACTTGTCTTTTTCCTCCTCATCCATAGTTGTTGTACCAATACCTGTCAGAATTTTTATTTCTAGTTAAAATTTGAATGAAATTAATTACATATTGAGCTGCTCTCCAGTGTAATTATATCTTACAAATTAAAACTTGTTATGATTATGTGTAGCTAAGAATTATGTAGTGTCTGCATGAATATATTCTAAGGTATATATGAATACTGGATGATTAGCATTAGACAGGGACTCCAGGCTGATAATGCCCTATATTCTGGATTCATTTCCAATGGGAAGTTAGTACAGACTGAATTTGCTTGATTACAAAGAGGAAAAAAAAACAAAACAACAACCCCAACCCCTCACCCTGTGCTTAAGCCCAAGACAGTCTTTCCTTCCTGTTTTATCTCCCCCTTGTCATGTCTGCCAAAATTGCTGCTTGATATGGGATTGTGAGGAGATAATACAGTCAACTGGCATGTATTATAAATTTCATCCCTATTAAAAATGAATCCTATGAACTTTAAAGTGCTTGCTTTAAAACTGCAGGTTGCCTGTGTTCCTAAGAACTGAAGCATTCTGTTCATATTTTTCGTATTTCAGTTCCAGTAGAAGTAAAAGAAGCTGTTGCACTAGAAAATAAAGATCTCCTTCCGGAAAAATCTGTTACTTCTGTGGATGTTACAGAGAAACCAAAGGAGGAGCCTGAACACAACCATGTCCAACATGCAGAACCTCAGCAAGAAAAAACCCTGCAAGAACCCACAGGTAGAATATAAATAATAATTCAATTTTAGAATGGAAATACCCTCTGTGAACTATTCACCTTTTCCTACTGACCACGTTGCCACTTGAGCAAGCAGAAATCTTTTTTGCACCAAGCAGCTGT
>NW_010335324.1:1100-4042 GCF_000700745.2 Antrostomus carolinensis
TTAAATAATCTTTTCCCCTCCGTGTTCACAGGACTAAAAGCCCAAACCTGGATGTTACTAGCACTTTCTCACTGGGACTGGCTTGTATCTTTTCTGCTGTAGAATTTAAAAGCTCACCATCTTTTTGCCATTAATACCAGCTTTTTCTTTTGGTATTTAAAAAAGGACCATTAATTCTTATTACCACATTCCTAGTGAAGACCTCCTTCCAAACTGAGTTTCATAATTACCAAAGGAAAATGGAATTATTTTTTCCTGCCCCACTAACCCAGCCTCTCCACTGAGCTGTTATCACTGACACTTGGGACTGGAGGCTGATTTGTGGGCCAGGACTAGCTGACAAAAGACTGACACTCTCTAAAATCAGTGGCTTGTAACTAAGGAAACCCGGTGCTGCCTGGAAGGGAGTTCAGCAAACGACTTCTGTTCCGGCAGCTCTGCCTTCCTCTGCTTCCACCGTGGGTGCTGGGGGAAACTCAGCTCTTTTGCTCCCCATTATTCCCCTTCTCTCTTCCCTGGTCTCATCTTTCCACTCAACTTCTATTGTCGCATTTTGGAAGGATGCCACCTAAAGATATAAAAAGTTTATCTGATATATCTTGTCTTGCTAAGACAAAATGGATCCTTAATGCATTTTTAAAAAGCAATAGCATGTCCTTACAAGAACTGTTGCTTTTTGGTGGGGTAAGAGCATGTATCCGGAATTACATATTTTTAAATAGCATTGCCATATTTATGGTAGTAGTTTAAATAGGTTTTGGGTGTAAATGTCTATCCCAGCTCTGCTGAGATGGCTTTAGAATTAGTGTGGTATCAGTGCTGGAAAATTCTGCACATATGACTGTATGGACTGTTTTAGGTGGCTAAAATCACATATATAGTATATATATAGATTTTTTAAAAGCAAATAGTTGCTTCGATGTTTGAGCAGGCTTCCTGTATTCCAGGTCAACCTACTGCACAAATAAGGCAAGCTAACAAATCAAGTGAACGTAGGTTTGGCAGAGCAAAACCTGCACCAGTGCCTATTACAGATGTACCAGAGGAACGTCTAATAGGTCTCTCACCACAGAAGAATTCTGACCCAAAAGTAGATCCTTATTCTGTAGCGGAACTTGGCTGTGTCGCTGGAACCTCCCCTCGCACTAGGGTTTCACATAAAAAACCAACTGAGCAGCCATCCAATGTGCTCTCGGAGTTTGTGGAGAGCTGCAGAGATGTACCAAGGGAGAGCTGGGATTTGGAAGGTTCTCTGGCCATTGTGAAGAAAAAGAAAAAGAAACCAAAACAAAAGAGAAACCAGCTGCCAAGAACAATGGAGTTCTGGGATGAAAATGTAACAGTCTCAAAAGCTCCTAGAAATTCTCCATTTGCTGGTGAATTGCAAAAACCAGATGTCTGTCCTGTAACGCCTGCTGAAGCTCGCAAAGAGCACTCAATTGCCTCAGGAAGCAGAGCTCCAGGTACGCCAAAGGACGCTAAAATAATAACGGGGAGTCATATCCTGGATGATCAGGATGTATTCTCAGTGCCAGCACCAGGAGAGCAGGCCCAAAAACCCAGCGTGCCGTTAGAATCTGTCTTGGGTGCAAAAAATGGAGCCGTCATGAGAACAGAAGCAGTGAGAGATGACAGCTTGATGTTGCAATCTAAAGGCAAAAGAAAAGAGGTTCCCTTGCAGCAGGGAGGCAAGACTGAGGGAGAGGAATCTCTTACAGCAAAGGGGCTGACCAAGCCTATGGAAAAAGATTTTCCTGATAAAAATGAGAAGAGGGAGTATAAGGAATCGAAACGTGCTGACCTGACGCCATCTCTTTCAGAAACACGCAATCTCAGCAAAGCAGAAACTCCTTTAGAGACCAAACCTTCCACATTGCTCCTTTCTGATAAAGATAAGGAGGCTCAACGCACATCTCCCAGGTGTGACGCATTCAGTGACACTGTCCACTCTGAGCTTCAGACTTCCAGTGGGTCACTGGAAGCAGCTGCGAAGAAAAGAGATAGTTGTGAAAAAAGCAAAGGGGTTGGAAATGAATCCTTCCCCCATCCTGCTCTTCCAGGGGCTGCCACCCCATCCAACCAGCTTCCCAACGAGCCAAAAGCAGCTGATGGAACTAAACCAGTGTCCTCTGATAAGTGCATGGCTGTTGACTTTAGTACTTCAGAGGGAGCATTGAAGACCCCAACAGATACTGTTAAAATGCCTGTTAAACCTTTAGTTTTACCAAAACCTGAGGAAGTTACTGCTTTGCAAAACAGAAAGGCTGACAGTTTTCCAGAGCAGCCATTTATTCCATTGGCTGCATCTGCTGCAACCAAACAGCCAGCCTGTGCTGAAGCAGTGGACAGAGCGATGGTGGCAGATTCCCCTGATAAAAACAAAGGGAAAGGATTTAGTGCATTAGAGCAGCAGACTGGAAAAGATCCCAATATTGCACATGGGATGGACAGACCGAAAAAAAAGCGTGGTGAAGGGAAAGTTAAAAAAATCAAAAGCTTCTCTGAGCAGATGATGCTTTTGGAGGATGTAAACAAACTTCCTGATGGGGTAAGGCCAGAGGAGACTAGAAAAGAACCATCTTTCCCTGATAAAGGCAGAGGTTTTACTGCAAGAGGACCTCCATCAGTAAGCATGACACATGCTTATCCTGCAGACAAGCCAAAAAAAAGAGGTAGTGATGGAAGAAGTAAAAAAGGTGAAAGAAGTTTTTTCCAGCAGCCTTTTCTTGAGAATACGATGGGCCCAAGCAGTTTTCCTGACATAATTGATAGAACAAAGGAAGTTAACGATAAAGGCAAGGAGAGGGGCTGTATTCCTTCGGAGTGTTTAAAGGAGAATACATCAGATGCATCTAAAACACAAAAGCCTGTTGAACTGGTAACAGAGGAACCTAAAAAAAATGTTGGAAAAAATGAAATGGCTGATTTGGGTGTTTCAGACC
>NW_010335324.1:4102-5648 GCF_000700745.2 Antrostomus carolinensis
ACGATCAGCAAAACCAAGGAGGTAAATTTGATGGATAAAGGCAAAGAGGCTGGAATTACTTCTGCAAGCGAATGGGTTGTGAGAAATCCTGATGCGACGCTGGTGACAGACAAAGCTAGAAAGAGATGTAGTGATGGGAAAAGGAAAAAACCTGAAAAAAGTCCTTTGGGGCAGGCGGCTGTCCTGGATACTGGGGTGGAAAGAAACAATCTTCCAAGCGAAGAGAAGGTGGCTGGAAGCACAAAAGAAATTACCTTTGCTGAAGATAAGGTGTCTGGTTTTGAAAGAGAGCTTTTGCTGGAGAATCTGTCAGGTATAACCAAAGAGATGCTGGAAAACCCTGAAATGCAGAGTGAAAATAGAAGTTTCTCTAATCAGCCGGTTCTTTCAGGTCATAAAATAGAGACAACAGAGCCAGAAATAGTCAGCACTAAAGAAACTTGGCCCATGAATAAAGGTAAGGAACTAGATACATCCAAGCCTCTCCCAGAGCACAGGACAGATGCAGCTGTGGCTCACAGTCCCACCAGGGAACTGGTGATGGATAAGCCTAAGAAAAAAAATAGAGATGTGAAAGGCAAAAAGGCTGAAAATAGTCTGGAGCGCTCTGTGGTACTGGGTCCAGGTGACATCCCTGCAGCAGGTGAAGAAATGGGAAATATTAAACAAACTCAGTCTTTTGATAAAGGTAAAGAGAGTAATTCCAGTACTTCAGTGACTCTGCTGGATGTCCTGACTGATCCTACTAAAGTACAAGCTCCTGCTCTACCTCCAGAGCCAGAAAAATCACACACCAGTAGTAAGGAGAAGTGCAAAAAGACGGAGGCTGCCTTGCAGCTGCCATTTCTGGAGCCTAAAGCAGGTGCAGAGATGTTTCCTCCTTGTGATTTGCAGACAACTGGAAAATCTGAAGCAGGAGTTCCTTCTCCTTTTAGTAGGGGGGATGAACTTCCTATCCCAGAGCATCCACCAGTGGCAGATCACACTTTGGCCACAGTTACTGATAGAACTAAAAAGAGGAGTTACGATGGAAGTAGTAAAAAGGCTAAAAATGCCTCTGAGCAACCTGTTTTTCTAGAGCCAAAACCAAACAGGAGAGAAGTGCAGGCTCCCGTGGGATCTGAGGCAGAATACAGAATGGAAGACATGGATTTTGTAGATGAAAACAGAAATATTAAAAACTTTCCTCTTGGCCCTCAAATGCTTTGGAATAATAAAGGAAGCGACTTGGAATCCTTTGCTCAGACTCCACTAACTGGCCCTGATAACACTGGTGAGGTTTCTTCTGGCTTCCTAAAAACAGATGAGGGTGCAAGGAGTAAGGGGCTTCCTCCTCCTGAAGCAGGAGCAGAGAAAACCAGGAAAGAGCCTGAGTCTGGTGCGAAGAAGGAGATACAGACACACAAATCTCACGAGCAACTGATTAATCTGGGACACAAAGAGCCTGGACAAGAGATTTCAAAGAAAGATGGTAAAAGCAAAGAGGTTGGTTCCCAGGATGGGAGCGAGGCAGGTAAACTGCTTCCTTTGGATCATTCAGTTCAGC
>NW_010335324.1:5681-8285 GCF_000700745.2 Antrostomus carolinensis
AAAAGGAGATGATAAAGAAATAAGAAGCGCTGCTGAGAAGCACGAAACTGACAGCACTTCCTCAGACCTTCCTCAGAAAGTGGCAGATTCAAAAGATAGACAAACTCCTGCAGGTGCCAAAGGGACAGAGAAACTAGGAGCAACTGTCTCTTCTGGAGAGAAGGACACTGGGTGTGTTACCCCAGAACTTGCAGCAATACCCAAGAGCAAAGCAGAAGCAGCCGTGGAGCAGGTTGTGGCAGAAGCGTTGATGGAGAACAAAGCTGGAGAGGTTGAGCTGGATGGAGGTAGGAAGAGTGAACAGAGCTCGCTGAAGAGCCTGGGCACTTTGGAGAATAAAGCAGCTGAAGCAGAGGCTGCTGGTTTAAATCTGACAGCTGCCCAACCAACTCAGATAAGTCCTAAAGATGACAATAAAAGTCATTCTCAACCTGTAGAAGAAGATGCTGCTCGCAGTGGGGAAGCTGACCTGAAGGATGTCCCGGTGCTGAAGTCTGAAGCAGGTAAACCTGAAGACGCAACTAAAGAAAAAGTAGAGGAATGTGAACAAAAAGCTGTGAAGGAGGCAAAAAAAGAGCGAGTGAAAGCAGCAGAGCAGCTGAAAGGCTACATGAGACCCACAAAGTCAAGAGGGGTGTCAACTCTGGCAGCCAGGTCTGCTGCTCCAGCCCGAGAGAAACAAAGGCAGCTGAAACCCGCTGGTGTGAGCCGGCAGAGGCCAGAACAAGGTGTGTGTTTGCGGTTTGAGCTGGCAGCAGTAATCCAGACAGCTTGCGTGCGAGACCTTGCTATCTGTCAGTGCCTTGGCATGAGTTTGTAATTGTTAATCCTATGTGGCACAAGCGAGTGTGGCATGATTGGGTTTTTGGCTGATCTTAAAAGGCTGTTAGTTCTGCTTGCCTGTCTCACAGTGCTAATTCCCAGAGTTTGAAGGATGGACAACTTGGTCTAAGTTCCACAACTCTTGATTATTATTATTATTTTTTTAAGTCATCCAGAGTTAATTTTACAGATATATTGTAGGATATTCAAGTAAACTTGCACTTTTTGGTGTTAAGTTACGTTAGCTTCTTGTCATCTGAGGCTGAAAGTGACCTTCATCTGAGATGTAACCGTGAATCATCGTGAGCGCTAAATAGCAGTGGATGCCACTGGCGGGCAGGGAGCCGAGTATTTGTGTGGTAGGAAATGTTCTCGATCGCTGTCATGTTGCAGGGTTTGGGTTTGATCCTACCTCAGGCTAACTGCAACCATCTACTCTTCCTCCTGCAGTTGGTCCATGACTTTTATCTTTAAATTGGCTCATGACTTGATCTGAAGTTACGTTGAACCTCTACATCTATAAAATGTGCTTCCTTCTAGAATGATAATCTCTATTAAAGCAGAGTTGTAACAAAGCAATAGTGAGACTGAGACAGATCTTAAGACTTTATGTCTCTGTTGAGACAGTGGATGGACTGGTAAGTGTTTTGAACTGTTTAACCTGGCTGTTGTCCAGGGAACAAGATCCTTATAGGAAATGAGATGGAATTAATTTCATAGCTCATAGGAATTTTGAAATGGAGAATATAGTATGAATAGAGATTAAATAAAAAATATCCTTGTACTTCTGCTCATGCTAAACCTTCCTTAGAAAGAATTGGCATCTTCTCTGTGACTTCCAGGCTGATGAAGTGGGCTGAGGAAGTTTATCCCTGCCCTTAGGTGCTCGGATTTTTTTGCCTTGTCATCAGGCATGAAAGTTTGTTCCTGTTCGTATTTCTGCGGAGTTCCTCGCTGCCAGTTTGCATGATGCAGCCACTAACTTACCAAACATAGAGCTCAAGTGCGCCTTAACATGCTGCTCAGGTTTTTGAGAGGTTTTGTAATTTTAATGAGTGTTGCATAACCTGAAGTAGTTCTATTTTAGTGGAAGTGGTGTTCTCTGCATGAACTTGTGCCTGCAGAAGTAATGTTCTTTGGTGCATGATGCTACAAAATAAAGGGAAAACTAAAGGCAGCATCTTTTAAAGAAAAAAATAATTTAAAGCTTTTCCATTGTCTACTAGAAATCTTTATTTTCCTTTGCTAACTCTACTCAAGGGAGCAGAATTTCAGTAGCAGGTCCACGTGAAAAAGAAAAGCTCCTCCTGAATGTTTAGGACAGGTAAAGTGTGTACAGAGTTGAAGGATTCCTGGTTGAGTAGCACATCAGCGTGTGAGTAAGCTGGTGTGTACTTTGCACCTACGTTCAAACAGGACTTTAATAATATTCAGTTACTTTCATCCTTTCAGCACTTCATAGCCCCACAGTTGGTTTTTTTTTTAAGAGAAGCTCTGAATGACTGAGCTTCTTTTGGAAATGTTGGTTGACATGTTCCTACGGCTGTTTAAATTGAAATGCCAAATAATGTCAGGTACCTTGAATCCAAATAATGTCAGGTACAGGGCTAGCGAGGAGCACGGACAGCAGACCTGGCCCCTGGCTTAGCTTCTGGCATTCTCATGGTGACCACACAACATCTGGGCTGAATGACAAAGCATAAGTTGCAGTTGAGCTCTTAGCAGTGGAGAATCACAGAATCACAGAATTCTAGTGGTTGGAAAAAACCTTTAAGATCATCA
>NW_010335326.1:0-5657 GCF_000700745.2 Antrostomus carolinensis
TTAAAGGTCTTTTCCAACTACTATGATTCTCATTACTTTTTACAAGGGCAGGGAGTGGCAGAACAATGGGTAATGGCTTTAAACTGGAAGAGGGTAGATTTAGATTAGATATGAGGAAGAAATTCTTCACTGTGAGGGTGGTCAGGCACTGGAACAGGTTGCTCAGAGAAGCTGTGGATGCCCCTTCCCTGGAAGGGGAGGGGATCAGGTTGGATGAGGCTTTGAGCAACCTGGTCTAGTGGAAGGCATCCCTGCTTATGGCAGGGGGGGGGGGGGTGGGTGGAACCCTTCCAACCCAAACCATTCTCTGATTCTGTGATTAAAAATAAATTGATCTACCAAGTTTGTGAAAGAGATTAGAAACTCCATGCGATCACTATCTTTTAGTATATACCAGGAGGAGAGTTCTGATTTACCTAACTGGCAATTTAATCTACCAAGGGTCCAGGCAAGTGTTTGTGGTAGGAAGCTACACTTATAAAAAATTGAACATAAAATGTGATATGTACGATATGTAAGCATTAGTCATTAGAGAGCTATTTAAGAGGTTGTGGATGCCCCCTCCCTGGAAGTGTTCAAGGCCAGGTTGGATGAGGCTTTGAGAAACCTGATCTAGTGGAAGGTGTCCCTGCTGATGGCAGGGGGGGTGGAACTAGATGATCTTTAAGGTCCCTTCCAACCCACACCAATTCTATGATTCTATGACTCTGATTTGCCAGCTTGAGCTCAGCCCTAGGAGCCTGGTAACTCCCAAAATGTTCTGCAAGAAGCATCCCAGGGAAGAGCTCAGGAGTAGAGCAGTGCATCATCGGACAGACATAGTATTGTCTCCTTAGAAAAAGCAAGCTCTGGCCACCACAAATGAAAACAACATGGACAGAGTGTTGTAATTACAGGCAGGAAAACACACTGCTTCCCCTCCCAGATCCTACTCCCCAACCATCCTAGGTACACAGCTCCAAGTTGTCTTTTTGAATGGAGACTTTACATACAAAACTCATCCAAAAAGCAAATATATACCCTGATAGACAGGAGAAAAAATCCTACATCTTTTTTGGGTCCTCTCCTTCCTATTCTACTCCTACTGGTCCCACCACAGCTGAGTTTCATTTCCTTGATCTGCCCACCAGCATCTAGAGACCTGGAATGTGCCCTGTTCCAGGAAATTTCAATTGCTGACAGCAAGCCAACACATGGAGGTCACACTTAAAAAAATCTGCCTCATTTAAAACAACAGATTAGTCTTTCCCCCATCCTGAGCAGCGCTGTTTATGTTTAGAATCCAAATAAAACCCCAAACTCTAGATTAACCATTATGCATTAGTCTGAGTTAGGTAGTTGCTGGGTGTACCTAGAAGAGGTAATTACAAAACAGTTAATAAACATATTATGATAACAGTTAAGACCGACATTTGGATTTGGAAGGGCTGTGGAAGAAATTAAAATAAACACAGTACCAAGAAGGGCTTCATTTATATACACAAGCACACAGCAAGGCAACAATCTTCTACCTATAGTATTGGTGCTGCTCTCATTCTACTTGCTGCTCAGGCTCTCAACTAGAAAGACTCAACAAAAATTATTTCTGACTTACCAGACTTTATAACTGCATCTGTTGTATTTGAAGGAAATTTCTGCCAGTCCACACTACAGGGTTCAGACCCAGATGAATGACACCATTTCACTATGTAGCCACAGGTCATGTTGGGGTAAGAATTCCAAGAAATATAAATTCCATTCCCCATTGCCACGGCCCGATCTGTTTTGACGTTGTCTGCAACAAAGACGACATAAAAATCCATCAGAGAGCAGACACTTATCTGTATTCCAAGCTGGAAGAAAGCCTTCCAGACACAGCACAAAGGTTTTATAAACTGCAGTCATTTCTAAGAGCAAGAGGTGCACTCCTGGTACTGTGAAATCTGAAGCAGTGCACTCAGCTATGCTTTCTGAAGTGCTAGAAGTCAGACGTAGCCTGCAGCAAATCCTTCAGCCAGCCTTAAGTACGATGACGAGAAGTGCTGCAGCTCAGGACTGGCTTAAAAAGCACTTTTTCAAGGTAAGGATTTACAGCAGATGTCAGGTTCAAATCTAACTTGACACCAATTTGGCAGGAGCCTCCAGCTGTAAATTCCTGAGCTGTCATTTCATCAAACAGCTTGCTTTGTGTTTCTTTCGAAGTGTCTTGCTGTCACTCGCCCGATGACAGACCACCATTTTTCAGCAAGGATCAGCAGCAGAAGTCAAGACTCTGGTGAACTTTATGGAGGCTCCAGTCTACCAAGGGTAAATGAAAAGAAAAAAAAGGTTTGCCTTTTGTTTATTTTTCTTGTTTCTGAGTATCAAAAGTTTAGTTGTCCTTGAAGTGATCAGATCTGGGAACAACTTCTGATTCCTGCAGCTTCCCTCCATGGCTGTCTGTCAGTTGGGACCCCGCAGAGCTAAGGGATGCTTTCCAAAGGCCACTATAACAGCGGTGGCCCCACAGTAGATCTGCAAAAACAATCTCAGGGTTTCAGTTTTTCCTTTTTCAGTCTTCTCATTTATGCTCCCTATTGAGTCTATTATTTCATGTTATTAAAGCCATAAACTATGGAAGGCCGAAGGGCAAGGGCAGTTTTCAAGAACCAGTGCTGTGAAAACTTTCCTCTCACAGACACACTGTGAATGTTGAAGGACTGTCTATTTCTAAATAACCTTAACATACAGCTAAGTGTACAATCCTTTTCTAGCTTGCTCATGGCAAGAAAGACACACATGATAAAAAAGCAAGTCAACTTCAGAAGTGTTTCAATACTTTTCCCTAGAAAACTGCTCTGCATCCAGTGAAACTACACTTCTATGATGCTGGAAGAGAGCATTATTTCTAATTAGACTGCTTTAATTTTCCTACTTACAGGAAAGACTTTTTACTGACAGTGAGCACATATTATCTAAAAAATGCTTAAATTCACCACACTCAATTTTGTTTCCCAAGCCAGATGACTAGAAATTCACCCAAAGCAGTACTGCTCATTTTGGTGTATTTATAGCTGCAACCTAGACTAGTAGAAATAACTACTACCACTACAGTACTACTGAGGTAGGGGAGCCAGATTATACACCCTGACTCTCTACAAAGCACTTTTCAGAGACAGTGACAAATTAATTAAGGCAGAGTACCCTTTGTTTGTGTTTTCAGTTTTCAGAAAGCCTCAGCAGATCTCAAGCTTCAGAGCCACTGCTCTCTTATGGACATTAAAAGCACTTACAGACTGTACACAGGAAGCAGCCAGAAAAGATGTTTGGCCAGAAATGTCATCCAGTTCAGTGAATGAGTCATCTTTCATGACTCCAATCAGTGACTCAGATAATTCCTGTACCAACTTAGGAGCAAATCTTCAATGAGTACAAGTTGGGTAACACCAAAGGGAACCTCAGACATCTGAGAGAAAGCTATAAGTGAATGCAAAGCTCCAGCTGCTATCAGCTGTCCCACACCACAAACCTATTACAGAGACCTCCCCAACTCCTAAAGTCTCCTTTCACTGCTGAAGGAGAGCCATAAAAGCATTTTAATTCTATTCCATACAATTACTTTTCCCTTCAAGGAACAGATTAATAATATATTTTAGGTATTGGTGTTTTGGAGAAGCACAAGCAACATTAAGAACAATGGTTTCCTTCACATAGAAACAAACTTGTTTTTTCTCTCACTGTGAATCTCAGTCAAAGCATATTTCTTCCTGCGAGTTGCAAGATGGGCGTAGTGATACGTGTTCTCCAAGTGGGGAAGAGAACCATACATGCTCCTGGCAAACAAGCAGAGAGGGGCCTTGCTGTGTAGGTCTGTCCTCCCTGCAGACCATCAGGCAGATCTGGAGCCAAGGGTCTGGGCTTTGGGAGGTTGAACTCTCCCTGGCATGCAGAGAAGCATGGACTCTCAATAGCCACAGGCAGTATTATCTTCTACTCAAGTTCAGTGTTAGGAGCAGAAAATCATTATCTGTCTCAGCTATTTCCCTTTACAAAAGCCCACAGTAAGAGTGGCAATGTTTTAATTGGGAAGCTAAATTCCTACCTCCTTTTCAAATCCCAGCTCCTAGCACAAGGATACCAATGCTTTACCAACCAGTCTAATTAATATTCTCCACAGAGCTCACAGGCATTGAACTGACAATTCTCTCCTTAAAAGCCACACAACATCCCCAAAACTTTATTTTGATCCTCCTTAGTATGTAACACTTTTCAGCCTCTCAATAAGAACACACAGAAATAAACTGAGCTCCCTAAACATCAGAGATCGATACTAATGCTTTGAAAATTCACCCTTGTTGTTCCTGGGAGGTCTCCAGGAAAGTGTAACAAAGCTGCAAAGACTGCACACTATGACCCTCCTTTTATGCAGGGAGCACAATGAACTGGCGAGACACGACCCTAAAAGCAAAGCAGCAATTTTTTTCCTCCCCTATCTAGTACATTTGGGTGGGGAAATAAACCAGAAACTGAACAAAACCAAACAAAGCATGTATCATCTTGTTTTTCAATAAACACACTCACCCAGGTATTCCCCAAGCTTTAAAGGTGTTTAGCTCTCTGCTCGGAGCACTCACCACTTGGAAGTTCCACGCTTGTTATCCTCGAAGGAGGAGATGAGCCTGCATGGTTTTTGGCTACAACAGTAATTACACAGTCATTTTTCCCAAGTTTTATCTCAGTACTGTTTGAGGGTTCGGTGACTTCTTTATACTCCAGCTGGGTCTCTAGCAGGTAGCAGGACACTTCATGAGACACTATTTTTCCATGGGCTTCAGAAAGGGATAAGGGCTATGAACAGACAAAGTGCATTAAACCTCAAATGGAATAAATAAAAGACATAGAAGAAGATTAATTTAATGTCCTGATCTACTCCGATGAATGTACAGGGCTATGAGGCAGAAAAGACAGTTACTCAAGCGTGACTTTGAGAACTAACACATTGAGTTCCTAAGTTTTTAATTTTCATCTGGGATGTATTAAAAAATAAATTATTGATGTAACATTCTTCTCAACGTGATGCTTAAATTACAAAACTTTAATAATACTCTCATTTGGGGAAAAATATTTGTCTCAATGGACGGTTCTGTAGAAAGTTAAGAAAAGCAGTCTGATTTTTTTAATATAAACTTCACTCATTTATAAATGTGTAAGGAAATGGTTTTCCACAGAGTTATATTACATAATATTTAAAACTTTAAGTGTCTTATGTACCTTCCAGAAGATTTTTAGGCTTTTTCCAGAAGGACTTCTCTCTCTCCAGATATCTGGTCCTCTTGCAGGAGCTAAGAAAAAAAATCAATGCTTTTTTTTTTTTCCCAAGTTACATAGTAGACAATTTACCATCTATCAAAAAGTTAGCTTTTTAGATGGCTAATTTTAAAATGTATGGCTTCACAAGTTCAACATTTTATCATCAAAGAATTAAACAAACTTACGGGCTTCCAGTGTTGTGTGCTCCTCTATCCTGCTCCAGTCACTCCACCTCCAGAAGTGGTCAGCAGCTGAACAGCGCACTCTGAACTGGTATTTGGTATATGGGTGCAATGAATTCAGCTGAGCTGTATAAGTTGAAAATTTTCCACCAGGCAAGGAGACATTGTGCTGTTAAGAATTTACAGGATGTGTTACATATATATATA
>NW_010335327.1:0-2761 GCF_000700745.2 Antrostomus carolinensis
ACCTGCTGCCCACGCTTGGAGCCTTTTAAAGGAAGCTTTTTGTTGTTCCTCTCAAGGATGCTCTTTGCAGCTGGCAGGCTGTCCTGTTGCTGTTCATTAGTGCGTCGGTGTTGCCATAGATGGGACTGTCTGTCTGCAGTACCTTTCAGATAGTGAGCAAATACTAAAACACACGCTAATGTCTTCTCTGGAGGGATGATGGAACCAGCGTGAGCCTTTGCCATGCATTTTATCCTCTCTGATTCTTCGATAAATTGTAACTCAAACTCCCTGACAACAGGGAGATAAACTCTGTGAGTTGAGCTATATGTAGAACCTGGCTAAGGAAACACCTCAGATGAGATGCCGTAAGCTCAGCTGTCTGTCATCAGAGTCAGTTGCAGGTGCTTGTCAAACACACACACAAAATGCCTTTGCCTGGCACTCACCGTGCTGCCACCAACACGAAAACCATGTAACGTTGGAGTCTGCTTTAGTTGTATGGGGCAAATCCAGAAATCGTTGTAGCTACTGGTAACCATATGTTCAGTGTGAAAACACTCTGAGAGCAGAGAATGCACACCCTTTGTGTTTCAAAGTGGCAAAACTTGCTGAAGGTGGCAAAGAAAGTGAAGACTTCCATTTCTTCTTGCCTCTACCCTCCCACCGTCTCACTGTCTTGTTAAAAAACAACGTAACTGGTAGTGGGATGTGTTTTCTAAAATAACTCTTGTATCACTGACTGCATCTAGATTTATATCAGTGCTTCAGGGGAGCTTTTTATGAGATGTATTATTTCAAGCACGAGGGTTAAGCACGGCACAAGTGTATTGTGGTGTTTTGTAAAATGTAATTTAAGCGAAGAGGCAAACGGTTATTAATATCATATGGGCATGCTCTCAAGTTTTGGCTCTATGCCAGGGATTCCTGCAGGTTTGGTACCTGGAATATCAAATGCATTTAAATACAGATTGCTGGGAATGGGGTTTGAGGTGCGAACTATAAATTGTCCTTTGCGTGTCTGGTAAGGAAAAAACCAAGAACCTAGTGTAATGTTTGCAGTCATGTGTGTGAGATTTCTTCTGATACCGTTCTACTGAATGGTGTAGCTGAGGCAGCTTTTGTGGTTGGTTTTAGTAACACAGAATCAGTTACTTTGCAAATTATTTAAAAGCTTCTTTAGGGGGAACTTGAGGTTGCATTTGATTTTTTTGTTTGTTTGGCTTCTTGTCAGTGGCTCAGGGTTGTGGTGTAATCTAAACTGTCCTTTAGTATCAGACGTAGTAATAAAATTTTAAATAGATCATTAGTCAGAGTTGTTATTTTTCACACTATTTTATAGAGAGTTAACTTAAACTTTTTTTTTTTAAGAAGCAAGAGAAAAGGTTTTGATTCTGCAGGAGTTTCAGTGCCAGGGGACTTAAATAATCGCCTTGTCCCACCCACCTTGCTGCAGCTTCAGTGTTAGAGCAGAGGGGTTCGGTGGAAAAGGGGGCTGTAAGTGCACGTAGTGTTATCAGAGCTAATCATTCAAGAAATAGAAAGAAACCAAATGAAGAAATTTTAACCATTAAAAGTAGTAGAAATATGTGCTAATAAAACTTGAATTCCTATGGAAGAATCTGTGGTGTCCCTTCTCCTGCTATGTGACGTGTTACCAGCTGTCCCTTGTGTTTCCTACCTGCCTGGCTGGGCAGATGGCAGCGCGAGTTCCTCGTTCACAGCTGTGTGTGCAGAGTGGCCAGCTGGCTGGCTTTGATTTCGGGTGTTTTGTGGTGTTAACAGAATAAGGGGATGAATTACGACTCTGTGAGAAGTCGTCCTTATAAATTCGGCTTCTTCTGTAACGAGACACCAACTTCAACAAAAAAACGTGGAAATTCGGTGTCTGATGTCCCCTTTGTTAAATTTTGTTGGAGTTGACAGGGAGTCTCTGAGGTTGTTAACTCATGGGAGACTAGTAACAAGCTGTGCTGTTACAAATTTTGAGTCTTTTCTCCTAGAATTTCAGAACATCATCTTCCCAATTAGGTATTTTTAATCCAGATGCTTGCATAATGTAGAAGACGTAGCTTTAGAAATTTAAGCCTTATCTTCGTCTGCACGTATGAGGAGTGTTTTACTACGTGCCACCGTGACTGTTGGGTTATGTGATCGAGCTCCTCTGCACCGCTCCAGGGGAGCCTGGAGAGGCAGTGGCAGGAGGGGGAGCCCAGACAGTTCCCTCAGAGCTGCTCCCAGTCCCGTCCCCAACACCAGCCCATCGCAGGGCACAGGTGGAACCTGCCCCAGGACAGTCTCAGCCAGGCCCCTGCCCAGCATCCCAGTGTGACCCGTCACGGTGCATCCGGAGCAGCTCTCTGTGTTGGAGGGGGAGGTTGCTGCCAAGTGCTGGGACACACGGGATGTGGGGACACACCAGCCTGAGATCTCACAGGACTTATTGCAGAATGTTTAGGGGAGGAACTAAAGGTGGGGCCAGGGAGGGGTTTGGGGGATCTGGGGAGGAAAAAGTGTGGAAGTACAGAGGGGTAGGGGGACGAAAGGGGCTGGTCACGTGTAGTCAGTGGGCTGGTTGGTGCACTTGCCTGGCCATACCCTGCACCTGATCAGCACCATCTGTCTCGCTCCTAAAGAGGATGAGCAAACCCCGAGGAGAAGGACTTGGTGGTGCTGGTGGACAAGAAGCTCAAGATGAGCAAATAATGTGCACTTGTAGCCCAGAGGCCAATAACCGTGTCCTGGGCTGCATCAAGAGAAGCGTGGCCAGCAGGTCAAGGGC
>NW_010335327.1:2944-3595 GCF_000700745.2 Antrostomus carolinensis
TAACAAAAGGCAGGCCAGTGTGCCTGCTGCTGAACGAGGCGGGTGCCCTGGTTTCAGGACACGCTGAGAAGGCAGAGATACTGAATGCCGCCTTTGCTTCAGTCTTCATGGCTAAAAGTGCCTCTCGGGAATCCCAGATGCAAGAGGGAAGAGAGAGGGTCTGGAGGGAGGAAGACTGCCCCTTGGCTGAGGAAGAACTGATCAGAGACAGCCTAAACAAAATCAACATACACAAATCCATGGGCCCTGATGAGATGCACCCATGGGTGCTGAAGGAACTGGCAGAAATGATCGCTAAACCGCTCTCCATCATCTTTGAAAGGTCCTGGACAATGGGAGAGGTGCCTGAAGACTGGAGGATGACCAGTGTCACTCCAGGCTTCAGAAAGGGCGAGAAGGAGGATCAAGGCCAGTCAGCCTCACCTCCACCCTTGGGAAGGTGATGGAACAGCTCATTCTTGATACCATCTCTAAGCAATTGGAAGAAAAGAAGGTTATCAGGAGTAGTCAACATGGTTCCACTAAGGGGAAATCACGCTTGACCAATCTGGCAGCCTTCTATGATGTTATCACCAGCTGGGTAGATGAGGGGAGAGCAGTGGATGTTGTCTACCTTGATTTCAGCAAGACTTTTGGTACTGTATCCCACAA
>NW_010335328.1:0-2210 GCF_000700745.2 Antrostomus carolinensis
CCAACCTCAACCATTCTGTGTGATTCTGTGTCTGTCCTATCACTGAGCTCTTACAATGACGTTCCCAGGGCTGGAAACACTGATTGTGAGACACAGAATCCCAGAATGGCCTGGATGGGAAAAGCCCTTTGAGATCATCAAGTCCAACCATGAACCCAACACTGACCAGTCCCCTATGACTAACCCATGTCCCTCAGCACTATGTCTACACGACTCTCCAATCCCTCCAGGGATGGGGACTCCACCACTGCCCTGGGCAACCCCTTCCAATGCCTCAGAACCCTTTCAGCAAAGAAATTCTTCCTCACATCCCATCTCAACTGCCCTGGCCACAACTTCAGCCCATTTCCTCTTGGCCTGTCCCTTGGGCCTTGGTTGAACAGACCCACCCCCACCTCTCTCCACCCTCCTCCAAGGGACTTGCACAGAGCCACAAGGTCTCCCCTCAGCCTCCTTTTCTCCAGGCTCAACACCCCCAGTTCCCTCAGCCACAAGGGAACTCAGCACACTTGTGCTCCAGACCCTTCCCCAGCTCCGTTCCCTTCTCTGGACACGCTCCAGCACCTCCATGTCCTTCTTGGACTCAGGGGCCCAACACTGAACCCAGCACTCCAGCTGCAGCCTCACCAGTGATTCCCAGTGCAGGGGGAAGAGAACTTCCCTGCTCCTACTGGCCACACTGGTGCTGATCCAGGCCAGGATGCCCTTGGCCTTCTTGGCCACCTGGCCACTCTGCTGCCTCATGTTCAGCTGCTGGTGACCAACACCTCCCCTAAAAGAGACACTTTACCCAAGTGATGTGACACCCACATGCAGTAACGGTGCCATTTGTAGGATCTGCTTCTTGGTGATGAGCTTGAACAGTCACAAGCTACTCGTGGCTGCAGAGGAGCAGCTCCAGGGCTGTGGGATGTGGTTGTCCTCACGCAGCAGCGTTGGTTGTAGACCAAAGTGTCTTTTTGTCACCTCAGAGCAAGCAGACAGACGTTGT
This sequence comes from Antrostomus carolinensis, assembly GCF_000700745.2. Classification (NCBI taxonomy): domain Eukaryota; kingdom Metazoa; phylum Chordata; class Aves; order Caprimulgiformes; family Caprimulgidae; genus Antrostomus; species Antrostomus carolinensis. The sequence goes on from NW_010335328.1 coordinate 992, forward strand.
CCTTGCTGCAACCTACATTGAATTAAGAATTGGAATGATTTTAACATCACCTGGAAGGTCTGACTCATTTTGGAAGAGGTTCCAGAGGAAACCAGAGGTCCCAGTTGACTGGTGGGACATTGTTTAAACAAGGAAGGTCCTTCATTTCTGGAGGAGGCACCTTGATCCAGGACATGGTGATCTTCATTAGATGATGTAGATGATTTAGCTCTGCTCAGCCAGCAGCGAGCAGAAGGCTCTGCTCTGGGCATCCATGTCATGGGATGCCACCAGCCCAGGGCTTTGTCTACCTTGAACCTCTCCAGGTCATGTCCTGCCTCTCCAGGTCACGTCCTGCCTCTCCAGGTCACGTCCTGCCTCTCCAGGTCACATCCTACCTCTCCAGGTCCCGTCCAGTTCACGTCCCTGGCCTCAACTCTTTCTCCCAACAGATTTGTGCTCCTGCAGATCCATCTGTCCCCCTGACGGTTAAAAACCACACCGAGGTTCTTCGATGCTTCACCGTCCTGGGTAAGGGATGATGTCCTGAAGGTCAGAGCCCTTGGAGAAGGTTGTGAATGTACTGGCCACTGGCTGGGGGTTTTTCTGGTGTTTTCTGGGACTGGTTCCTGGTCATCTCCAAGGAGATCTGCGTGGTGGATGGAGGGGTTTGTTCCTCTGGGTCTCAGTTGGGTTTGGGGGTGTCGTGGACATTTCTTAGCCTTGTGAGGAGATGGGATGGAGGGAGGGATGGTGGTTTCTCTCCTGGCTCCAGCCCATGGCATCAGACTTGCAGAAGGCAATAGCTTTGTGTGTCCCTAAAGGCTGGTGTCCAGGAAGAGCATCGCTCACTGGAGCTCGTTGAGGAGGAGCATGGGACCATCTCTGCTGCCCTGGAGCTCACAGCTGGCTCTGGCTTGATCATCCCCTTCCAGGGACCTTCACAAAGTGCCTGGCTCAGTTTAAGAGGTTTCTTCAAAGCCTGTTGAGCTGTATCAGCCCACTGAGACCTCTCCAGGAGGCAGGTTCTCCAGGAGGCAGGTTCTCCAGGAGGCAGGTTCTCCAGGAGGCAGGTTCTGCAGCACACTGTGCCTGTGGTCAGGGGCAGTGGATGTAGTTTGACTTTGGGGTGCTCTGCTCATCCGTGCTCCTCATCGTTGTATCTCATGTGCAGCAAATGCCCTTGTTATTCCGGGTTTTGTTCAGAGCTGTGGTGGTTTCACTCCTGTGGCTGCAGCCA
>NW_010335329.1:0-4842 GCF_000700745.2 Antrostomus carolinensis
CTCCCCTCCCCTCCTATTGAATAGTTTGTGAGGGAAATCTCTAAAAAAAGAATCTGCCATTATAAACAGTGTCTGTTCTCTCTGATCAGCCATGGTGTGGTGAAGCTGGAGGTGTCTTTTCAGGGTGAAGGTGAAACTGAGGTTCTGGCTAAAGGTCCCCTGGTCTTTCTGCAAGAGCTGTTGGATCAGTCCCAGCATCCTGGCCCTGGCCCAGGTTTGGGAGCACGGATCTGCTGTGTTATTCGCCTTGTGGCTTTGGTGAGATGTGGTCCATGCCATTGTCCAGCCAAGGCTTTGTCATGGTGCTCTGTGGTGGTGAAAGCTCTGCTGTTTCTGCCTCTGTTAGGCAGTGAGACCTTCTGTGTGTTGTGTGGTGGTTTATTTTTGTAAAGTACTTTGGATCTTTTGCATTTCACAGGCAAGTGTTAATTGTGATACCTCCTGGGGAAGATATAATAAGATACTAAAATAATAAGTACAAACATATTAATAAATACATACGTATATGAAGATGGTCTTTGCAAGCAAATAGTAGATTGCTGTGTCAGAAATACTGGTGTAGCTTGGCAGCAGTGTATGGAGTTTGGTGCTAAAATGAAGGGTCTCTCAAAGCAGAACTAGTTTTCTAATGTTTTGCTGCAGGAAGAAAATTGAAATAATACATGTACGTACCTCATCAGAGCAGCGTCCTTCTTGTGAGGGACATGTCTACTGGAAAGAACCAGTCTGTGCTGTAGCTCTGCATGGGCCAGGGGAGAAGGTTTGGCTGGAGTATGTTCTAGAGTGTGTCCAGGAGGGCAACGGAGCTGGGGAAGGGTCTGGAGCACAAGTGTGCTGAGTTCCCGGCTGAGGGAACTGGGGTTGTTGAGCCTGGAGAAAAGGAGGCTGAGGGGAGACCTTCTGGCTCTGTCCAAGTCCCTTGGAGGAGGGTGGAGAGAGGTGGGGGTGGGTCTGTTCAACCAAGGACCAAGGGACAGGACAAGAGGAAATGGGCTCCAGTTGTGGCCAGGGCAGTTGAGATGGGATGTGAGGAAGAATTTCTTTGCTGAAAGGGTTCTGAGGCATTGGAAGGGGTTGCCCAGGGCAGTGGTGGAGTCCCCATCCCTGGAGGGATTGAAGAGTCTTGTAGACACAGTGCTGAGGGACATGGGTTAGTCGGGGACTGGTCAGTGTTGGGTTCATGGTTGGACTCGATGAGCTTAAAGGGCTTTTCTAATCGAGGCAATGCTGGGATTCTGCTGTGGGTGCTCCCCCATGCAGCTGCTGATAAAGCCAGGCGCTTCTGGAGGGCGGAGGCAGGAGAAAGGATGGTGGGAGGGAGGCAGTGTCTTCACATTTCATAGGTATTTGTGCGGGTGAGCTGCTCTTGGCCTTGTCTTTTACTTTGGTCTCTGTGCTGGATGCGTCCATGCAAATGCTGCTCTCCTGTGACCACTTCCCAACGCAGGGTCTGTGTCCAGTTTGACCACAGTGCTGGATTCTGGTGTGTGCTCACTGGCTGCCCAGCTGGGACTGGTGGGAAGGCAGTGCTTGCCAAAATAAAACCAAACACAGAGCACATCAACTGGAGAGGTTTCTCTCTCTGTATTTGTTGCACCCAAACGGTTCCTCACTGCTGGAGCCTGCCAGGTCAGTTTTGCAAATCGTTTGGAGTGGAGGAGGAAGAGGTGGGATGGCAGAGCTCCAGCTCCTCAGGGCAGAGGCACATCTGGGTGGTCCACTGCATACGGCTGGCATGGGTGCCGAGGTGGCTCATGGGCAGGCTGTGTGTGGGGCAAGAGCTCCCAGAGAGGATTCCCTGGGGCAGCAGCTCCCACTGAGTTTTGAGGTTGGCAGGACCCATTGCCCTTCAGGAAAGCATATTGCAGCCAATGGATGGTGAATAGCATCTTGTAAGTCCTGCTGTGTCTCTGCACACTGTCATCTTTTAACTTTGTACTTTAAAATACACTACGTGATCCATTTCCTTTCAAAAGCTTCCACTCTCTGTAGTCTAAATAAGATTTCTCATCTGCTGGTCTGTTCAAGAGCTCTCCTCTTCTTGCATTGAGGGAATTGTGAACTGTCAAAGCTGAGAAAAATAAAGATTTTTATTTCCTTTCAGAAACTCGCTGTTAGTCAGTTTGACAAAGTACAGCACAGGAGTGTGTTCCTTCACCCAGAGTGAAACGGCTATTGGCAACTTCTTCTGGCATGCCGCAGATTTTGGAAAATATATTTGTTTTCCTTGTGCTAGTGAAGCGCAGCCATGCCCACGCACACAAGCTTTGACATCGTTTACTAATGACAGAACGCACCGTCCTTGTTGATCAGAGCCAGGTGACGATATCTAACAAGACCTTAATGTTCTTTACAGGTGTTTTTCCTGCTTTTTCCAGTTCCAGATACAGGCGGTGGCTGGAGTAAAAGCGAAACCAATTCAAACTTTTCAGAAATTAGGAAGGTCACGTCTTCTGCTGATAGGTCAGCATTTCTGTATTGAGTGGCAATGCGTAGACTTACACCCTGAAGGCTCTAGCACTGAAGCCTGCATAAGACTTTTCCAGTTCAGACATCACTGTGCTCTGTTTCAATGGTCCTTTTGCCTCTCCAGTCTGGGGAGCCTGGACATGTTGGAGCAGAGCATGAGAGCAGGTTGTGTGAGAACCACATGCAGCATGGACATGTGGGTGTAAGAAATTCAGTAAAATATTCAGAGCAGCTGAGGGAACTGGGGTTGTTGAGCCTGGAGAAAAGGAGGCTGAGGGGAGACCTTGTGGCTCTGTCCAAGTCCCTTGGAGGATGGTGGAGAGAGGTGGGGGTGGGTCTGTTCAACCAAGGAGCAAGGGACAGGACAAGAGGAAATGGCCTCAAGTTGTGGCCAGGGCAGTTGAGATGGGATGTGAGGAAGAATTTCTTTGCTGAAAGGGTTCTGAGGCATTGGAAGGGGTTGCCCAGGGCAGTGGTGGAGTCCCCATCCCTGGAGCAATTTAAAAGTCAAGTGGCTCAGAGATATGATTTAGTAGTGGACAGGTATGGTTGGACTCGATGATCTCAAAGGTCTTTTCCACCCAAATGATTGTATGATTCTATTAAATGTAAGCAGAATCTATGAAAATCTTTGGTTGTCACCCCATGCAGTGGTCAACTGTGCTGTGGTCCTTCTGTTGAGCAATGCTGCCTCCTGAGACCTGACGTTCCTACCTGGAAGCTGGTGCTCAGGCAGGCCTGGCCTCTCTCTTGGCAGAAGAGTTTGCCAGGTCGAGTGTAAGCTCTTAGCCCTGAGTTCTCATTCTGAGCATCGCAAAGCTTTTCTTTGTGCCATTTTTAAAGCAAATTTTCAATTTGAAGATGATAGTTTGCTCAGTTGTTTCCTACACATCATTCCCTGTTATTGAGTGCAACTGTTATGCTGCCAATACATGTTCCGTGTTTGAACTATGCAGGACAGCAACAGGACATTTCCAGTGTGGAGAAGACTTTTCTCATAGTTTTTCTTTTGAATTCTGAACATCAGTGTGGTGGAATTGTCAGTGTCAATATGTTGCAGCTACAGCAAGAACCACAGTGATGGGTGCATGATAAATATACGTGCAAATATAACTGCTTGTGTTTAGACATTGGTGTAAAACAAAACCCATTTTTCTTGAAGGCTGTGGGCATTCAGCTCCAGAACTAACCTTTAAGGCTGAGGCCTCTTTCTGGTCCTCTTCAATCTTCACACAGCAACTGGAGTCTCTTTGTTATGTCCAGCAAGTGTCCATTGTACAAATGATTTTCCCTTTCACACTTTCCTCTTTCCTTGCATCTTACCTGCTTAGTACCTGTCCTGGTTTCACTAGGACAGGGTTAATTTTCTTCTCAGTAGCTAGAATAGCTGTGTTTTGGTTTCAGTGTGGGATCTGTTATGAGAAGAATGCTCATAACATCCTAATGTTTTCATTTGTTGCTGGAAGTCCAAGGACATCATGTTTTGCCAGTCTGCAAGTGCAAAGGACTGGAGGGGAAAAGTGTAGTAATTAGCAAACCCCCAAATTGGCATTTGGCTCTGCCAATGAGATATTCCATCTCATACCACGTCATGGTCAGTACATTAACCAGGGCTGACCTGAAAGCTGGGGATTCTCTCGGGGATCGCTTGGGCTCACTCTTTTGGCCATTGGTTTAAGTTTGTGTTTTGGGATGGTCTCTGCTTTGGGATCGCTGGCTGGGACAGGCTGAACATCGGTCGGCGGGTGGTGAGCAATTGCACTGGTCATCACTCATTTGTATATTCTGTTATTACTGTTATTATAATTATTTTATTTCAATTAGTAAATTCTTTTTATCTCACCCCACGGGTTTTCTCACTTTTACCCTTCCAATCCTCTCCCCTGTTTCCTAGGGGGAAGGAGAGTAAGCAAGCAGCTGTGTTTGGCTGCAGCCAAGTGAAACCACCACAGTACCCAGCCCTTAAAGATGACACCATAACAGCTCTCGTTTTCTTTCCCATTTCTCACAGTGAAGCTGTCTGGGAGAACATGGCTCGCATGTGTGTGAAGACTCAGAGGCTTGATGTTGCCAAAATTTGCCTTGGAAACATGGGTCATGCAAGAGGAGCCAAGGCATTGAGGGAGGCTGAACAAGAACCAGAGCAGGAGGCCAGAGTGGCTGTGCTGGCCATTCAGCTGGGCATGCTGGTAAACCCCACCAACCACATAATCATAGAATCACAGACTGGTTTGGGTGGGAAGGGACCATTAAAGGTCACCTAGTCCAACCCCCCTGCAGTGACAGAGCCATCTTCAACCAGACCAGGTTGCTCAGAGCCCCGTCCAACCTGACCTGGAATGTTTCCAGGGATGGAGCTTCTACCACCTCTCT
>NW_010335329.1:5142-12364 GCF_000700745.2 Antrostomus carolinensis
GCTGTTGGTGGCCCCAGCACTGGAGGCAGCACTGCAGGTGGGGTCTGAGGAGAGCGGAGCAGAGGGGCAGAATCCCCTCCCTCCACCTGCTGCCCACGCTGCTCTGGGTGCAGTGTACACATCTGGGAATATCCACCCCACTTAACTAGGGACAAAAAATAGAAACTGATCATTTTTCTGTAAATTTGGACATACAAAAACCTTGGATGGGAGTCAAACCTATTGCCAGGTTTCCAGGGAGTGATGTAGAATAGTTCTGACAATTGTTTTCCTGAAGTTGAGGTTTTATCCTAGGGAAACAGGCATCTCCTTCGGCATTGCACAACCTCATGCTGCACGATTCCTGCGTGACACTGATTGGGAGCTTTCCCTGAACTCCAGAGGCTCAGGAGTCCCCAGAGCCCTTTTCTGGTTCCTCAAAGACTAGATGAGAAGGAGCATGGCAGAATCTGATGCCTGTCAATGAGTACCAGGAGCCATAGTCATGTGAAGGTGGAGCAAATTAACTTGTCTATTTTCTTAACTGCTGTACAGAATTTATATGGGAGTTTTACTCCCATATGAAAAATTACTGAATGAAGGAAACTGCTGAATAAAAGAAACATCTTTTAAGGATAGTTCATGTGTAAAACATTAAAGAGAAAAATTGTTTTCTTGGGGCATAGTTCTTCCAAACTTAATCATTCTAGGTTTGACTGGATGAAAAAAAAAGGATGTACTTTAAAGTATTCTAGCTGAAATGTTTCAACAAACATATTTGAAGGCCCAATATGGGAAATGCAAGTTCCATTTGGACATGTTTGTTTACAGAGCGAAAGGCTAAAGCTGCGCTCTGCCAGAGAGTGAGGGCTGGCTTAGGCATATACGCAGTTTAGGCAAAATTGATGTTTCCTACGAGGTTGGAGAGCTCTGGCAAGTCACATTGGCTGCTTGTGCTGTCCCAGGGATGCCAGCTCTGCTACAGCCACCCAGATATCCATCCTAGCTTCTCCTGTCATGGGAACGGCAACTTGCCTGGATCCAGCACAGCTGGAGGAACGCAGTCAGGCTGTTCTCCTCGTAGTCTGGTGCACAGGGTGACTCTCCCATGGACCTGTATCTGGCAGCAAAGACGTACCAAAATGGACCTTGTCTTTCCCATGTGTCTTTACTGGGAACCTACTCCCCTTGATTACCAACAGACCAGAGATATAACATGGGTCTGAGACCAGCATCCTCATGTGGATTGAAAACTGACCGGAGCCCTCTTGAATTAGATGAATGATAAGAGCATGTCTTCCAGTCAGTTCACCTTTATTTAATGTCTTCATCAATGATCTGTAAGCAAAGCAGAGCTTTTTGGTTTGGGAACTGTAAAAGATTGAGGCATATGAACTGTAAGAGGGAAAAACTAGGAAAGGCAAATTGATGTAATACCCCACAGTTCATAAGAAATTACAAACTAGATAAAAAATGGGAAGGTGCTGTGACAGCAAAAATCTGTTTGGGGCTTTGTTTGAAGAGACACCACATCCCGGGGCTTTGATTTGATCACTTCTGTCTACATATTTGTTGCAGCTACAGCTGGAACATCAACTTCCACCTTAAGTATCTCATTACCAGAAAAAAACACTGATGAACTGGAAGAAGTTCAAAGAAAATCAGTGCAAATTGTTAAGCTCTTGGAAAGATTTCACAGACAAGGAAATCTTTTAAGATAGCCAAATAATTCAAATTTGTCTTAAAAAGGTCTTTAGCAATCCTACAATTATTTTAAGAGTATAAATACTAGAGAGATAGAGTAACTATTCTGAGTTAAACTGAAGAAAAAAAGGAAAATTCAAAGTAAATATTTGGAAAAGCTTCCTGGAAGAGAAAACTATGAGGCCGAGATGTGTTAATACTTCTTTTGGATATTTAGATCTATTTGGAGAGGTGGATGGGAACTGTAGCAAAATGAGTGCAGTTCTGTTGCTTTTTTTCATCTCATACAGAATCATAGTGCGGGCATCTTCCATCTCTACTTTCTATGCTTTTTGAATTTGAAACAGTAAGAGACAGAAATTATTTTTCTGTCTTGGACAGATAATCTCAATTTACTAAATATAGTGATCAGCTGGACAGCAGTTGGGTGGAGCAGGAAAATGCTCCTTCCACATGAATACCTCTCAAAGAGTAAAAATAATAGTTCCAAATTTGCTTGCCCTTGCGTCAGTGTCGACAAAACCCTCCTGTTCTAATTCTGTCTTAAATTAATAGCATTTATTCCCAGGAATGGATCTCAGTTATCCACAAACAGCGTTGCTACCTCCTAGAGCTGCCCAGAGGTCGCAGGGGTTCCCCTGGCACTTAACACCTTCTTGCCAAACCCCTAGTGCCCAGGACCTTCTCCTGGACCTCACCTCTGGGTAGGCAGCGTGGCCATTAACTGCGGCCCCATGTGTGCGTATCTCCCCTTTCCGAAATGGTTTGTGCTCCTGATGACAGCGTCTAATTGTTGATGGCTTGCTCGTGTCACCCCCCAGTTGATGTACAGTAAATGCCAGGATCTGAGTGCTTTCCTTATTTTCACATAAACATCCTGTTTCCCAGTAATGTGCTATTCCAGGCTACATATATTTAGTTGGTTAAACCCTCTGCCTGGATTATTGTGACTTTAATTGCATTATAGTGACCTGCATTAATAAACTGCTCCAAAGTGCAGTGTCTGACGTGGACACCTATGAAACACCAGTTGGAGCTAACAAGGTATTTGTATGCTCCCCTTCCAGGAGGATGCAGAGCGCCTATACAAGGCTTGCAAACGCTACGACCTCCTGAACAAGTTCTATCAAGCCTCAAACCAGTGGCAGAAAGCCATCGAAACAGCAGAAGCTCATGATCGGGTTCACCTCCGCACCACGTACTACAACTACGCCAAGCACCTGGAGGCAACCGGGGAGCAGAGTCTTGCACTCACCCAGTAAGCACTAGCCTGTGGCACCCAGGGGATTTGGAGCCTTTTTCTCCTGTGAAGACTGGAGGCAGGCAAAGGAGGATGCCTGGTGGTGATACTAATAATAAATTAAAGTATTTTCCTGTTTCTGGTGCTTTCTATCTCGTGGAGTGAAAGCATTGTTACAATAAACTTCCCAGCACCCTCCCAGGCTAATAAAGCTTAGTGTCAGAAAGGTCTTGTCAGGGCCAATAGTTGAACCCCACTAATATCCAATCCTGTATTTGTCTCTGGAAGACCAATGCCCTCTTTTCCTTCCTTTTCCATGACAAAACCACTTGTTTACTTCTTCTGAGAGTCCCAGACACAACTGCTGTGGCAGAATTTAGTCTGACTTGGGTGCCTCTGGCGCCTGGTCCTCTCCTGTGACTCTCTGTCCCTAGAGAAGTTAGGGGAGGTGATTTTTTCATGTGTTGTATTTGTTGTTTGAAATCTTGGTTTTGTATAAGTTTTACCATATGAAGCCTCACAATATAATAATAATAATAAAGTCACTTCTGTTCAGAGTCAAAGTAGGAATAACCCCAGGCACCAGGACAGGTTGGGGGGTGACCTGCTGGAAAGCAGCCCTGCAGAGAAGGACCTGGGAGTGCTGGTGAATGACCAGTTGACCATGAGTCAACAATGTGCCCTTGTGGCCAAGAAGGCAAATGGTCTCCTGGGGGGCATGAAGAAGAGTGTGGGCAGCAGGTCGAGGGAGGTTCTCCTCCCCCTCTACTCTGCCCTGCTGAGGCCACATCTGGAGTATTGTGTCCAGTTCTGGGCTCCCCAGTTCAAGAGAGACAGGGAACTGCTGGAGAGAGTCCAGTCCCCCTCATCCCGAAGAGGATGGGACCAGACTCTTTTCAGTGGTGCCCAGCGATAGGACAAGGGGCAACGGGCACAAACTGGAACACAGGAGCTTCCACTGAAACATGAGGAAAAACTTCTTCACTGTGAGGGTGCCAGAGCCCTGGGACAGGCTGCCCAGAGAGGGTGTGGAGTCTCCATCTCTGGAGAGATTCCAAACCCACCTGACCACTTTCCTGTGCAACCTGCTCTGGAGGTCTCTGCTTTGGCAGGGGGATTGGACCAGATGATCTCCAGAGGTCCCTTCCAACCCCCACTATTCTGTGATTCTGTGAAAGTAGAGCTCTGATGTGATCGACACATTAGATGATCAAGGTGGGCAGGGACGAGGAGAGACTCTAACAGTGGGTGGTGACGTAAGTGCAGTGATCTCCTGGTATTGGGAAAGAGACTGAAGTTGGAGTGGATAGCAGAAGGACAAGGCAAGATGAGGAGCTCAGGGCTCTTTCAGCCAGTTGCGCAGGAATGTGCTTAATGTATGGGAAGCTTTCTGGGATAGTTCTTTGGACCATCACTGTCACTTTTAAAGTATTTACTGTCCTGTGTTCATATTGCCTCCCCAATTTCAAGGGCCTTGCAGGACCATTGAATTTTTAATTTCTGATGGTGCTGGCAGACTGCAGCTGGTCTTACAGTGAACTTAATAATACAAACGAAGCAGTGTTACCAGTGCTGTCACTCTATAGCTGTCAAACAACAGTAAATGGGGTTTTTTTACACAGGAATTGAGCTAATAAGAAGGTAGCTATTTCACATTTAATATGTTCTTCTTCTCTACAGCTATGAGAAGTCAGACACGCATAGGTTTGAGGTACCCCGAATGCTTTCTGAAGACTTACAAGCCCTGGAGAACTACATCAACAAGATGAAAGACAAGTCAGTGCTATGCTTGTTCCTTCTCCTGAGTGGAACTTTCAGGTCTGAAATACAGCTTATGAAGAGAGCAGGGAAGGAGCAGTATGAATCCGCTCAGCTGCAAGTTCAGCCCCTGCCTTATCCATTATGATCCTCCTACAGCTTTTCAGGATTATGCTACATCTTGCTCAAGAACTGCCACATTAGATTCTTAGGCTGAGCTCCCTTACAGTGCAGACCTTTGAACGTCACCCTAGAGTTGGGGTAAAGCCTAGCTATATTCTGAAAAAATATGAAAAAAATTCTGAAAAAATAGTCTTGAGTTCAAGATCTCCAAGAGTGAAAAATAGAGTGTCTGGTAATTCTTATTACTGCAATTAATATTGTTGCTTTCCTAGGAGCCTGTGGAAATGGTGGGCACAGTATCTGGAGAGCCAATCAGATATGGAATCTGCACTAAAATACTATGCACTGGCTCAGGATTATTTTTCCCTAGTCCGTGTCCACTGCTTTCAGGGCAACATTCAGAAGGTAAGGCAGGCTGCTCCCAGAGAATTCTCATTCTTGGGATGAGTACGGGCACAAAGTAAAGCTGTGTGAATTCCTTTTCAGGCTGCTGAAATAGCAAATGAAACGGGGAACTGGGCAGCATCATATCACTTGGCCCGCCAGTATGAGAGTCAGGATGAGATCAAGCAGGCTGTACATTTCTACACCAGAGCCCAGGCATTCAACAACGCCATCCGCTTGTGTAAGGTATGTGAAGAGGAACATCTATGCCCAAAGGCAAAGTAGGGTTCTATCCTTAGGCAGCACACAGAATGAAAGCGGTACAAGTTGGGTGGGGGTGTTCATCTGCTGGAGGGTTGGGAGGCTCTGCAGAGGGATCTGGACAGGCTGGATCAATGGGCCAAGGCCAATGGCATGAAGTTCAACAAGGCCAAGTGCTGGGTCTTGCACTTGGGTCACAACAACCCAACACGATGCTCCAGGCTTGGGAAGGAGTGACTGGAGAGCTGCCCAGCAGACAAGGACCTGGGGGTGTTGGTCAACAGCAGCTGAACATGAGTCAGCAGAGTGCCCAGGTGGCCAAGAAGGCCAACAGCATCCTGGCCTGGATCAACAATAGCCTGGCCAGCAGGACCAGAGTAGCAATCATCCACTTGTACTGAGGCTGCACCTCGAGTGGCGGGTTCAGTTTTGGGCCCCTGACTCCAAGAAGGACATGGAGGTGCTGGAGCGTGTCCAGAGAAGGGCAGCGGAGCTGGGGAAGGGTCTGGAGCACAAGTGTTTATTCAGCCTAGAGAATAGGAGGCTGAGGGGAGACCTTATCGCTCTCTACAACTACCTGAAAGGAGGGTGTAGCGAGGTGGGTGTTGGTCTTTTCTCCGAGGTAACGGGTGACAGAATGAGAGGAAATGGCTACAAGTTGCACCAGGGGAGGTCTAGGTTGGATATTAGGAAAAATTTATTCACAGAAAGAGTAGTCAAACATTGGAACAGGCTGCCCAGGGAGGTGGTGGAGTCACCTTCCCTGGTAGTATTTAAAAGATGAGTAGGTGAGGTGCTTAGGGACATGGGTTAGAGGTGGAATTGGTAGTGTTGGTTTATGATTGGACTCGATGATGTTAAAGGTCTTTTCCAACCACCATGGTTCTGTGATTCTGTTTGTGCTCATTCTCTCTTGAGAGACAATGCTTGGTCATATCCAACCTACTGTAAAGATGCTCCTGGTTTCTGACTGCATCTTCTACAAAAGATGCATCAATAAAGGCTTGGGTGTACCGGATATTATTTTCTTGTGGATCTCAACAGAAAACTGCCTTAAACAAATTCTCATTGTTGCAGCTCAGAGTTACTTGGGTTGATGTAGGTTTTACACAGAAGTGGGTTGATGGGCTCCTATGTGATGACATAAAGCTATAGGCCTGCCAGAAGACAGAGTGATGAAATCTGTTTGCTGCATGCCTACAGCCAAATCTTTGCTTTCAAACAGGAGAATAATTTAGATGATCAGCTGATGAACCTGGCTCTTCTGAGCTCTCCAGAAGACATGATAGAGGCAGCCTGCTATTATGAGGAAAAGGGGGAGCAAATGGACAGAGCCGTCATGTTGTACCACAAGGTAAATGTCTTTTTGAATAAAAAATACCAAACTTTAAAGTGAAGTGGTTCCTACAGCAGAGAAACATTAAATCAACTCTAGTTTTTACTGTTTATTAGTCATTTCTTCATGGTGGGTAATGCTTCATTAATCCACTTCAAGGGTATCCTGTAAACTGATTCTGCAGTGCTTATTCTAGTCTTTAAAGACACATTCTTCATTTTGCAGGCAGGACATTTCTCCAAAGCACTGGAGCTAGCCTTTGCCACGCAGCAGTTTGGGGCCCTACAGCTAATTGCTGAAGACCTGGATGAGAAATCAGACCCAGCTCTGCTAGCTCGCTGCTCTGATTTTTTTATTGAACATGCTCAGTACGAGAAGGCAATGGAGTTGCTGCTGACAGCCAAAAAGGTGAGCTCTAGCATCTCTAGCAGGGAAAG
>NW_010335329.1:12381-15858 GCF_000700745.2 Antrostomus carolinensis
AAGAGGAGCACAACAGGAGTGCACATAAACCACATGCATTTATCTTTGTTGCTAAACAGATACGCGGGGACATTTGTAAGGTTTAAAGTCTCCTCTCATGCCAGTGGCTCATGGGGTGGTGGCCCACTGGCCCAACTCTAAAAATTGATTCCTGACTTTTTGTCTTATTTCTGGCCCAAAACCTGCAGATTTTGCACTCTCGGGAACAGAAAAACTCCTCTCTCTAAACTAGCTTTTTTGGACACAGGGAAATTACAACATAGGCAGTCAAAAAAAGTCAATGCTCTTGGCATGCCACTGATGTAGTTAAGGCACTTCACTTCACACCTAAACTTTTACATGCTTCTGCCTTGCCCTCACTATTGTGCTGGCAATGCAGCCGTGCCAAAACACTGGGTACCAAAGCCATCCTATACCCACTCCTCTTTAATGAGCTCCAGTGTCTTACTTCCGTGTTTTGCAAGGGTACAGTTGCCCTTTTCTGGGCTAAAAGCTATTGTATATTCTACTCATAATTTGTTCCTTTGTGGGAAGTAGCAAAATATTTCACAAACTCTTTCAAATGCCTGTATTTATTTTATTTGTATTTGTCGAAAACCTTCACATAATCATCATGCCTCATAAATCTGACTTGTATGTCTCTGAGAATGTCACATTCAAAGAGAAGAAATGGATGAATTTCTAGTGCTACACCAGCATCCTTTGCTTAAACAGGTGAGAGACAATGGTCTTCATGGAAGAACAAATGTGTTCTTAGAGAAGAACATGCGATAGCGTGTACTTGAACAGGAGCTGATGTCAGGATGCTACACAACAATGTTCTAGATGTAGCATTTGTGTCTTCATAGAGCTAATTGCTGTAGGTCACACCACAAGCAATGGGAAGCGTCACTATAGTGTTTGCAACATCTCATTGCTTTCTTGCTTCCATTAGTACCGTGAAGCTCTGCAACTTTGCCTGAAGCAGAACCTGACCATCACAGAGGAGTTGGCTGAGAAGATGACGGTCTCTAAGGACTCCAAGGACCTCTCTGAGGAGTCCCGGAGGGAGCTGTTGGAGCAAATTGCTGATTGCTGCATGAGACAAGGAAATTACCACATGGCGACCAAGAAATACACGCAAGCAGGAAACAAGTTAAAGGTCAGCCTGGATTGGCAGAAAAAAAGCTAAAGAGGCTGAGCCTTTCTAAGATTCCTCAAAACAAGGATGTTTTGAGCAGTAAATCTTGGAACAGTCTTCATACGGGAGACTCTTCAGACGAGGCTTCTTAGCCATCTTAACATAGCTTGTGTTTTTGCATTCACAGTGATATTTTCCCCCCCTCTTCTCCCATGCTCCCCTTTCCATTGGTAGGCTATGAGGGCACTGCTGAAATCCGGAGATACCGAGAAAATTGTCTTCTTTGCGGGAGTTTCCAGACAGAGAGAGATTTACATCATGGCAGCCAACTATCTACAGTCACTGGATTGGCGTAAGGACCCTGATATTATGAAGAACATAATTAGCTTCTATACAAAAGGAAAGGCCCTTGACCTACTGGCAGGTTTCTATGAGGCATGTGCTCAGGTACGTCCACCTTCTGTGACTGCTAAAGCTGTTTGGTTTGTTAGTTCTGGAGGAAGACTTTCATCTCATTTCTCCCCTTGCAGGCAGAAATTGACGAGTATCAGAACTATGAGAAAGCACACGGAGCACTGGCAGAAGCGTACAAGTGCCTTTCAAAAGCGAAGACTAGAAGCCCTCTGGAGCAGGAAAGCAAACTTGCACATTTGCAAAGCAAGGTCACCCTGATTAAGAGATTCATCCACGCTCGGAGGTGAGCTGCAGTATTCAGAGCATGTAAACTAATGACAAAAGTATCATACAAGAAGAAAAGTTTTACTAAAACCTACAATTTAATAAATAATTTGCAGGCTGATTCTGATCAGGTGATTCTGAAACATTACACAGTAAAAAAACCCCCCAACTCTTCCCTGTTCTTCCTATTATGAGCTGAATGCTCTCCCCTCAGACTGGTACCAGTTTCCTTTTGCTCTTTTATTAGAGTTTACTCTGAAGATCCCAAAGAAGCAGTCAGACAGTGTGAACTCCTCCTAGCTGAACAAGATTTTGACAATGCCATCCGTCACGGCGATGTCTTGGGATTTCTGGTTGAACATTATGTACAAGTAGAGGAATTCCATACGGTAAATTAATTCTTAATTCTTCCAATCCACAGAGCCTGTATTTTATAAACAGCAGTGCAGCTGTGTGTAGTATGGGTATCTCATACAGGAAGATAGTCCAAGGTAGCGACTCTTTCACAGGTGCTAAACTTCTCAGCAAGTTGTGGCAGAACTCAGGAACTATATCCACATTAATAATAATATAATAATAATAATATTTTTCATTTCATGGGACTGAAGAGAAAAAGAAAGCTCACAGAACATAGAGCATAAATAGTGGTGTTCTGTAACATTCCCAGTTATTAGGTAAGAACAGAAGGGTCTGGCTGGGTATGTGTCTCCACAATTACACTGGGCTTCATTTGCCACCTGGCCAAAGAAGAAAAGAAAAATTGTACAACTGCAGTCATTTGCAGAAATAGTGAATCACTTCTTCAGGGCAACAGCGCCACACACCCCAGCGTTTGGACTAAACTGTAACCTTCTGCTGGTATGAATCACAAGGACACAGAGTGCTGGTTTCTCAGCTGTGCCGATTAACTATTTTTAATGTGTTGTTTTAACAGTGCTTCAGTGATCAGGAGAATGTACAACCACCCTTTGAGACCCTTTCTTTTTTAAACTGAAAAGATAGAGTTGATGCAAGTCACTATGAAAGGTCGTCAAGGCTGAGGTCCTCAGTGCCTTCTTTACCTCAGTCTTTAATAGTTAATAGTAAGACCAGTTGTTCTCCAGGTGCCCAGCCCCCTGAGCTGGAAGACAGAGAGAGGGAGCAGAATGAAGCCGCCATAATCCAAGGGGGAATGGTTGGTGACCCGCTACACCACTTAGACACGCACAAGTCTGGGGGGGGGCAGATGGAATCCACCAAGGGTACTGAAGGAGCTGGCAGAAGTGCTCACCAGGCCACTTCCCATCATTTACCAGCAGTCCTGGCTAATCAGGGAAGTCTCGGTGGACTGGAAGTTAGCAAATGTGATGCCCATCGACAGGAAGGGCTGGAAGCAGGATCCGAGGAACTGCAGGCCTGTCCATCCGCCTTCAGTGCCGGGGAAGGTTGTGGAGCAGATCATCTTGAGTGCCATCACACAGCATGTACAGGACAACCAGGTGATCATGCCCAGTCAGCATGGGCTTATGAAAGGCAGGTCCAGCTTGACTAACCTGATCTTCTATGACAAGGTGACCTGCTTAGTGGATGAGGGAAAGGCTGTGGATGTTGTCTACCTGGGCTTTAGTAAAGCCTTTGACAGTGTTTCCCACAGCGTTCTGCAGAAATGGGCTGCTCATGGCTTGGACAGGTGTACTCTT
>NW_010335331.1:0-378 GCF_000700745.2 Antrostomus carolinensis
AAGGACTTGGGAGTGGTGGTGAGTGAGAAGCCAAACACGAGCAGACAATGTGCGCTTGCAGCCTAGAAGTCCAATCGTATCCTGGGCTGCATCAAGAGAAGCGTGGCCAGCAGGTTGAGGGATGTGATTCTCCCCCTCTACTCTGCTCTTGTAAGGCCCCACCTGGAGTACTGCGTCCAGTTCTGGAGCCCACATCACAAGAGAGAAATGGACCAGTTAGAACAAGTCCAGAGGAGGGCCACCAGGATGGCCAGAGCACTGTAGCACCTCTCCTATGAGGCCAGGCTGAAAGAGCTGGGGCTGTTCAGCCTGGAAAAGAGAAGGCTTAGGGGAGATCTTATAGCAGCCTTCCAGTACCTGAAGGGGGCCTACAAGGAA
>NW_010335331.1:568-8112 GCF_000700745.2 Antrostomus carolinensis
GAGGCTTTGAGAAACCTGGTCTAGTGGAAGGTGTCCCTGCTGATGTCAGGGGGGTTGGAACTGGATGATCTTTAAGGTCCCTTCCAACCCCAACCATTCTATGATTCTATGATTCTATGATTCTATGAATATTAATGCTGAGCAGTGGAAAGAATATCAGACCTCTCTTTGAGGTGTATGTGTAGTGCTTCATTATAGTGTTAAGCAGGAATCAGTCTTTTCACAATCCTTGTACGGTATGTTTACTATTACCTGAAATCAGGTACTTTAGTAAAGATTTAGAGCAAAAATACATGCATTGATATTTTCATTTTTCTTATGTCATTTTCTAGGTATGTACTTTAATCATTCTTGGAAACAGGATACTAAGGGGATTTTTGATTTGACCTAGGATGGCTGTTAGTTAAGTTTGTAATATGTATTTGTGTAGGATCACTGTGAAAACCAATTTTCTCAAACATAACTAAAAATAATTTCTTGATTTTTTCTAGAATCTTTTGTAATAGAAATACCTAATCATTTCCATTTTTATGATTGTTTTGTATTATATTAATCTTGTATATTTAACCTCTGAAAGGTAGCAGAAACCTGATTGTGTTTCTACCAGAGCAATTACTTAGTCACCTGAGGAGGAAGCAAAAGATTCAAACGATTAAAATAATCACAGAGAATCATCCACAAAAAAATATGATGGAACAACTGCTACTTTGAGCTTAAACACAGACGTAAGAATTCAAAATTTTTCAGAAAATAAACACAAAAATTATCCTTACTCCTACAATTTAAAAGTAGAGAATTAGACATCACTCATAGAGTTCTTTCATATTAATGTCAATCAAAAATGTGATTGTTTTCTACCTCCATGTGACAATGCACTCCCACAAAGATTTGAAAATTTCCTTCCCACATAAAAAAAGTTTTTTCAGACACAGAATGTTTAAATATGCTATGGAAAAAAACTGATTTAATGCACAGGTATACATAGTCTTCTGTTAGTACTACAGTGAATCTTCCACAGTACTCCTAATAGGAAGATCCAAGAGGGGAATCAAAAATATAAGCAGTGTTTTAATCAAAACAAATGTAAACCCAACCAAACAAATAAACCCGCAAAGAAAAAAGTGATTAAGAAAAAGGGTAAAAGAAAAAAAAAAACAACTTTTCAAGTATTGACCCTTTGTCTCTCTGCATGCCCTCATATATTTCTCTTCAACATGTTTTGCTTTTTTTTTTCTTTTTACTTTTTTTCTTTCTTCCTTTTTTTTTTTCCCCCCATTTTTTTAAATATATGTATAATTTTGTGGACCAAATAAATTTAGGTTGTGCTTTTTTTAGGTGGCAACGTTCTAAATGTTTGTTGCATCACTAGACACAGTCTCTGTCCTGGGCTTTTAAAACAAAAGGTCCTAAAACTTACTAGTGTATAACTCATTACTTGGGTTCTTTTCTGGGGTAAAAACATCACAATAAAAACAAGTAAAACAATATTTATTCAGGGAGGATGAGAATGAATAAAAGGAATTTAAACTGACAGAATTTTCCATCAAAGTACAGTTTAATAAAACAAATGTGTTTTCAAAACCTTCAGCATTTCAGATAAAATTTTTTTTTGGCTAAAAATAACGCCTAAGTTTTTCTGTTTAACACAGTTGTTAATAATTAAATATTTCAGTTTTTCTTACTCTTCTGTTTTGACATTAGCCACCTCTAATCTTTCATAAAATCCTAGGGAAATTGTAAGAGGTGAGCCAATGATTTTTTTTTTATTCTTTTTTAAAAAAATATTATTCATTGAGCAACACCTTCCATGATGTCTTTAAAATTTTTTATCCAGCTGTATTGTTGGAAGTCCTAGCTGCATAAAAATTATAAGAGTGTGGGAAATACAGACTGCAAGATGGCAGAGTATTATGGCAGTTCTGATATGAGTTTCAGTGGCTGTAACAGCCAAAACTGGATCAGGCAAAATTAAATGGAATGTTTCACTTTAGGAATGATATATATTTTTAATTTTTTTTTTAATTGAACATATTTATGAACAACTTTTCATAAGTATTTTGCTGTTTTATTTTCTGTTTTGGTCCAAGCTTAAACAAAGTTGAAGTTCAAACTTTTCTATTTCACCAACTCTGTGTGAAACACATAATTTGTGTAGTATATCACGATTATCAGTTCTCGTTAACTTAATGTAAGAATACAAATCACTAGGATGCCTGCCAGGCTCTTAAAATGCACACCTGACTGGAGTCACTCATACCAACCCACTGCCAGGCCTGCCAGCTTCTGCAGAGGCAGCTCTTGGATTAGTAGGAGGTGATTACTCCAACCTACTAAAGGAGATCTTGAAGGAGATTACTTGTAGCTTGTACTTAATGTTCACACCATACATGAAAGAGCTACACCAATGATTCTCACAGCTTGGTATAACTTCTAGTGCTGGATCAAAATCTTTAACTGTAATTCTCTTCTAATAGTTTAAAGAAAATTTAATAGGCACCAAAAAAAAGAGAGATTGTAACAACTGAGAAATATCTATTTTTTTTCATTTTTTTTAATTGGGAAAATATAGTCAGCCTATGTGTAAGAACTTGTCTTTTTTATTTAGTTTTTTATTATTTTGGATTTTTTGTTCATTTCCTTTCTCATTTTTATAGTTTCTAAGTCATAAAACCATGTAATTTTCCTTGATATCAAGAAATGATAAGTATTATGATGATTCACTGATTTATCTGTGATTTATTATTGGCCTTTTGTACAGTTATTTTAGTTCTTTTCTTCTCAATTTGAATATTGCATCACAGAAACTTGATTACAATACAAACATGTCACCAGTGTACTGTCAGTAGTCCAATTATGAAGGGGTTTAAAATAATGAAAAAAAGGATATTCAAAAGGATATTTAAAAGGTCTGAAAGGAAATAATTTAATATCCTAAAGAAACACTTTCTACTTTAGCACTTGTCTCTTGTAGAGGATACTAATACTTTCTATATCACTTAGAAAAGAGAATGGAGAATTACAAATTAAAAACGCTGAACATAGTAATGTTTGGGTTTCCTTTCTTTTTTTTTTTTTAAAGATCAACTGCTTTGGAGCATAGAAGAGGAAGCTGTTTCTTGTATTAATGTTACATAATTGCATCAATAGAGTTAAGCAATACATATAATGAAGAAACAAAAAGGTTTAAGCACCAAGATAGCCTTTGGGCAGATTGGCTTTTATACTATACCTTAAACAATCTCTCATCAGCAAAATTGATTGGGAGTTGAAAATGTCATGATCAGCACCATTGTCACTGGTGAGGCCACACCTTGAGTGCTGTGTTAGGCTTTGGGCCCCTCACTACAAAAAAGACATGGAGGCCCTGGGGTGTATACAAAGAAGCACAATGGAGCTGGTGAAGGGTCTAGAGCACAAGTATTACGAGGAGAGGCTGAGGGAACTGGGGTTGTTCAACCTGGAGAAAAGGAAGCTGAGGGAAGACCTTATTGCTATCTTCAACCACCTGAAAGGAGGTTGCAGTGAAGTGGGTGTGTGTCTTTCCTCCTAAGTAACAAGCTGTAGGACAAGGAAACAGCCTGAAGTTGTGCCAAGGGAGGTTTAGATTGGATATTAGGAGGAATTTCTTCATTGAAAGGGTTGTCAAGCACTGGAACAGACTGCCCAGGGAAGTGGTTGAGTCACCATGCCTGAAGGTAGTTATGAGTTGTGTAGACATAGTGCTTAGGGACATGGTTTAGTACTGTTTATCTACTTATTCGAGGAAAAACAACCAGGTGCTTGAAAGAAATAAAAGATCATGGACAAAGATCATGGTCTAAAATATATATGCATGCATATATAGAAATGCAGGAGCATGCATGCATGCATATAAATTAAAAAAAAAAAAAAACAAACAAAAAAACAAAAAACCCCTTGTTTTCCTTGGGAAATTATCAGGAAGTTTTTTTTTTTTTTTTTTTTTAGTTGAGGCAGAACAGGAAGATATCCAAATACTAGCAGAATAAAAGCAATAGATAACAATTTTGCAAATGTTGTCATTTCATAATGGTTATGAACTGACTGTGATTGAAGAAGACTACTTTTGCAAAGAAAACAGATGTACAACAAATAGTAATACTTCCTGTTTATTCAAAACCAGAAAGGCCTCAGCTAAATTCCTATTGACAAGTTTGTGCACCATACATGATTTAGAACAGCTAGAAAAATACCAGAGGACATCAAAAAGATGATTAGTGTCTAGAAAATATAACTTCTATGAAAGGTTGAATTATCTGGGACTGTTTATCTTAACAAAGAGAAAACCATGCAAGGTAACATTTTTTTTTGATATCTAAAAGTATGGAAGTATGGTGTAAAGAGGAAAGGAAGAATTTCTGAGGTACAAAAATAATAATGGTCTTAAAATTTAATGCAGAAAAATTAGGTTAAATGTTGTTAAAAAAAAACAAACCAAAACAAAGCAACATGGAACTTTATAATAAAGGTAGCAGAACATTTAAATACACCATCTGGGAGTCTATTAAATCTCTGTTATGAGGGTCTTTAAATGAAACTGGGCGAGCATCTATCAAGAACATTGTGAGTACAATTAATGCATCCTTGGAGCAGGGGCTTCACTTCAGCTCTAGGATTGTAATATTTTATTATATTTTTGTTTTTACATAGCTAACAATTATAATCATTACTGCATTTTAAGACATGTAGGACCAGGAAAAAAAGACAAGTCCTTTTTTTTTTTTTTTTTTTTTGGTAGCCATTGCGACTAAATGTATGTAATACAATTTAAATTCTAAAGTCTGGACAGGGAGACGCAGTATCATAGGTCAAGTACTATATACGCATAGTATGTTTTAACCTCTGTTACAGGAGGAGAGAATTCAGCTCTTTCTCATGGGAGCAGACTTTTAATCCACAACTCAGAACATTGTTGACTCATTGAATCACTTCAAAAGCAAGAAAGAAAATTGATTAGCAGGTGTATTGTGCTCCATTTAATGTTATGTTTTCATGGAGCTGTTAAACTCTTGCTCACAGTGTTCAGTGCTAGCTGGTTGTTTTGAGCATCAGAGTGTCACCTGACAAATGAGAAGCTGGAGCTAGAACTTGTGTTACATAGAAATATATTTATTTGTACTATAATTACTGTCCCTTTAATTAAAAAAAAAACAAACACTTGTTTCAGAAGTTCTGTATTTTTATATGTAATGACATTCCCTTATCCACCACTACTCAAAGGAGTGCTGATTTCTCATCAGATCAGGCGTCATATTAATCTGTGCTTCATGAAGAATTCATTGAAATAATCTCTTCTAGAAATAGAAATATCAAGGATAACTCTGAAAAAGCCTAAATCCATAAAAACATAACTGAAATTACTTGGTTAGAGGTCTTTGTGAGTGGTGGGAATTCTCTTTTGGGTATGTAAGGTTTTTTTACCCCAATAATAGTAATTCCCTGATTGCTTTGAAAACACTTTAGAAACCACAACTCTCAAGTTCAAATACTTCTTCCATACTCAATTTGCTGATACAGAGTTTATAAGATTTGTGGTATTTGGTCTTAACCATTAGATACTTATGCCACCATATTAAGAGTTTTTCCCAGAAAGGTATATTTTTGTAAATGGTTTTGTTTTCTGTTATGAATAAATACAAAGGAGTGGTTTATCACCATTAAGGATGCTTGGACTCTGTGTTGTTATCATATTCTTTTTTGAAAGGAAACATTTCAAAGTGATGGATGCTAAAGGTTATGTATTCACTTTAGAAGAAATTTTGTGATAATTAACACTATTTTGTCCCAAAAGGAAAACTTCCATACAAAGTGTATTTATTGGAATGTAAATATAAAGCTTTGATGTAAACCTCTTTAGAAAGTGAAAAAGAGACTAAACCAGACATTGTGGTTTGTACGGACTGCGTGTTTCCAAATCTTTTTGACATGCTGTCCAGATGAATCAACCAGACAACCAAGGGGGTTGAGAGGAGACTTCCTAAATGATTTTAAAAAGTAACACAGTTTCTTAATTCATCAACTGTTATTAAATTAGTGTCCTCCCTCAACTGTCACCTCAGGTTTCATTCAAACACAATTCTACAGGTATATGTAACCACAGGGCATATATTCACAAAACCATTTAAAATCAATCTTTTTTCACAGATGTTCTCTGCTTATAGTTCCACACTATAATTTCTTTTTAATGACTGTAGAACAGCAATACTATTAACAAGATAATATTTAACACTGTAAGTTACCTCTTTAGAAATCATCTAGTATATCAAATAGATTGACATGACTTTCTTCTTCAAAACAAGCGCTATTTTACCAACTTTCTCTCTGAGTAGAAATGAACAGTACCTCTAAAGAAATTTGTATGTTTGTGTGTGTAAAAGGTGTAAAGTATGCACAAGCATTCATGTGTACATCCACACAAAAATACATCCATATGCTGTTTTGTCCCTGATGCTTTTTTAAACATACCATAGTCCCGACCTCCGTTCTTCTTCAGGTCACATCTGAAAGTCCATGTGCCATTATGCCTCAAAAATATTTTAAGCCTGTCCTTTTTGTTTGTGATGAGTAAGGATTCATTTCTTTGTGGATTTAAATATTTATGCTTTGAAGGAAGTCATTTAACACACAGGCCACTGGACAGATAAGGCTCTTCCTCTCCCTCTTTCTTTCTCACTTTCAAGAACCAAACATATGATGTAGGAAACCTTACCAGATAAGGGATAGGAGAGAGCTCACATCTACCAGTTCTCCCAGTTACTTTACATTTGTACACAATGCAGTGTTCTGTAAATAATATTACTCTATATCTCATCAGTTATTATGTTTAATTTCCCAAGCAAAAATTAAAGATAACTGTTTAAAGAAAAGTTCCTAACTTCAGATTACCATTTTTTTCATCCTCTGGCAGGAGAGTAAGAAATGTATGAAAACTTATGCAAATGCCATTAGGGATGCTGGCGCTTGAGGGAGTGGGACATGGATTTGGCAGTCCAACAGAGGTGAAGTTGCTACATCTCCATGCCCCTAGGTCAACCAGTAGCAAGGCTGAACTCGTATTCCCAGTAGGCACATACACACACAGATACACACATACAACACACAGACGTGTATTTATACATACATGTATATACGCATACATATATCTACACAGACAGAACCAACACAGACAGGCACACTCAGCACTCAAACACAAACAACAACAATGGCCTTATCCTGTTTCCCTCTTTGGCTGGTTGTGAGTGGCAAATATATATGTCCAAGTGTACATATGTGTAATGTGGATCCTTCCAGCAGCTGAGCTCAGGTACTTGGTCTGCTCAGTAGCTGCCCCTGGATCCCAGTCTACCCAGTTTCTTAAACCTGAACATACCCCTGAGGCCACCGCTGGTTCAGAACCACACACATGCCAGATCCCCCAGTAGCTGACCATTGACACTCAGTCAATCCCAGTGTGGTGGGTCGACCCTGGCTTGATGACAAATGCCCACTGAAGCCACTCTATCACTCCCCTCTTCAGCTGGACAAGG
>NW_010335332.1:0-2805 GCF_000700745.2 Antrostomus carolinensis
GCATCCAGCCAGGGTCAACCCACCACAAATTCACATTCTTTTTTCTTGCTTTATGAGATTGCAAGAATAGCAGGAAATAAATTATTGAATTCTTTTCTGACACCAGGATTTCCAGACCCACAAAGTCCCTCCTTACAATAATCAATGAAATATCATTCTGAAAAGGTTATAGCAGTTATAGTCATTCCCTTTAGCTAGGACCACACCTATGATTGTATGTGCTTGGAAATAAGCCTAAGGTAATATAGAGCAAATCTCAGCGCCAATAGGGTGATTTGGGTACAAGTGGTGCCAAGGTTGGGATGCATACACAGACTCCTCAGAGACAACTACCGCAATAGTTACATCAGCAGCTAAGTGGCTCTCCTAGATTCAGTGGTGGTTTTAAAGGCACTTGTGCCACAATTATTTCTTTTAAACTCCTGTTTAAAAGAAACCATTTGTTGTCCTGCAGCAAATCAAAGCAGGTAAATTAAATTCTGTTGTAGGGCTTTTTAAAACAGTTTTTAAGGCCCTACCCTGTTCTTGTTCCCACACATCTCAAATTTCTGTTCACAGATATTTTGCTGAGAGTAGAATTGTTCTACGTGTGCATATGCTGGGATGTGTACAGGACAAGAAACATCAGACAGCTGTGCATGAAGAAGAATGAAAAAAACATCCAGTTGTGCAGCTGAACAAGGTAAACACAATGGCTTTGGCGCCATGCCAAGTGTGCTGAAAACCTACCAAAAGTTCTGGGAGGGCACTGTCAATTACTCTGCAGCAGAAGGAAGTCTATTTCTCATGGACTTCTGTTTTTGGGATTTCAGTGACAGTGTCAAATCTTTGTTGCAAAGTAATGGTAGTACAAGAATTTCCTAGAGGAGGAAATTCTGCCTCTCCAAAAAAAAAGTTTCTCTATATACCTGACTCCAAGCAGAATTATATCTTATTGAACTGCATGACATAGCTGTTATGTTGTTAATGTGGTAAAAATGCAACTATCTTTAGCAGTTCATTGTTTTCAGGGTTGTTTTTCTAAACAGAGATTATGGATTGTAGAATAAAACACTAATACTTTAGTTCCCTAGAATATGTTCATTTATAAAAGACTTTCTTAATATGCAACTATGAAACAAAAGTAAGCAGTGTGACCCATCTGATTCTTTATAAGAGAGCCTAATCTGTCATTTTAAGACATAACACATATAGGTCATAAACTCGGGAGTTTTGGACCTATCAGAGAAAGGCTTTGGTGCGAGATTGAATTTCCCAATTAGAGTATGATTTTATATTATGAAGAATGCTGGTATATTTCAGTAGAAAGAAAATGTTATATTTACATTAAAAATATTTACACTATTTTATCTGATTGTACTTTCCATGAATCTTTGTAAATATCTCTATATTTGAAGGCCTATACCACATTACCTATGATGTGAAAACTTTAGCAAGATTCACATGCAGATGAGTTAGAAATCCAAATGTATAAATCCATCTTTATGAGATTTCATATATAAGTAAAATTTTGTGTGTGTTTGTACACACACATGTGCTTATGCATTTATTTCCTTAGATTCTATTGTTAGTTTCTTTTTAGTTTTCTCTTCTGTATCAATAGCAATTTTACTAATTAAAAGGTAAGGAAAAGAGTTTGAAAGCAAAATGTATTTGTTACAGTCAATGTTATTTCAGAGTGTCTGTCTGATTCATCCCACCAACTATGCCAATGTTTTGGCAAGGTAATTAATATTTCATAAGAATGCAATGTTTTTGGCTCATAACATAGCAATAAAGTATTTCTCTTACATATAATTTTTCACAATTTTCAGAAGAAAGACAGAAAATAAATGCAAATGAAAAATATTGAATTTTTATTTAAGACATCTGTTTTCAAAATCCTCACTCCACTTCTGACTATTTTTATGAGAAAATACAGAACTCTTCTTTGCTATTTCTACTCAGCTTCTTCTGAGGAGGACTGCAAAATAACAGTTTTTCAACTATTGCAG
The DNA here is from genome assembly GCF_000700745.2 of Antrostomus carolinensis. Taxonomy (NCBI): domain Eukaryota; kingdom Metazoa; phylum Chordata; class Aves; order Caprimulgiformes; family Caprimulgidae; genus Antrostomus; species Antrostomus carolinensis. Next base: position 1,995 of record NW_010335332.1, read on the forward strand.
AAAAAAAAAAAAAAAAGGAGGTAGGGTTGTTAAACAAGACTAAACAAATTAAGAACCTAAGTATTTTTCCATTACTGGAGACAGCCTCTATCATAAAGACAGAATTATTCAAAATTTCATAATTAACTCTACTCTTTTTCTATTTTTATTTTTTTTTTCCCCTATTAACATTTACTCTGGAAGGGCACTGTCTTGGTTTTGGCTGAGATCAAGCCAATTATCTTCTTAGAACAGCTCTGTGTTTTGGATTTAGTATGGCATTTGGTATGAGAACAATGTTAATAATATACTGATGCTTTTAGTGGTTGCTAAGAAATCAAGGTCTTTTCAACTTCCCATGTGTTGCTAGTGTGGGACTAGCTAGAAGGGGTGGATAGGAGCATAGTAAGAGCAACAGACTCAAATTGGCCAATGGGATATTCCAGATCATATAATGTCATGTTCAGTATATGAGGGTTGGCTGGAAATTTGTGCTCTCATTCTTCTGAGATTGCATTTTCAGGTTCTCTCTCCTACTCCAGCGTGTCTAGCAAAATGAGCTGGCTGTTGAATGGTGGGTAGTGAGCAATTGCATTATGTATAATTTCTTTGTATACCTTCTCATTATTATTTTGATTTTTATTTATTTTTAGTTTTATTTTTATTTTATTATCTTTATCATTATCAACAACATTGTTGTTGTTGCTTTAGATATTATTATAATTATTATTTAATTTTATTTAAATTATTAAATTGTTTTTATCTCAACCTTCAAATCTCCTTACTCTTACCCCTCCAATTCTCTCCCCATTCCCTGGGGGAGTGGCGGCTG
>NW_010335332.1:2842-10837 GCF_000700745.2 Antrostomus carolinensis
ATGCATAAACAGAATTTGTGTGCTTTAAAGTGTAATAAAACTTTTAACACTCTAAATCTTTTTTGCTGTCTTTTAAATATTTCTCCTTAGATAAGAATCTTTCTGATTAAGAAATAATTTCAAGAAAAATAAAATGAAAAACAAAGTGAAAGTGAAATGGGAAAAATTATGAAACTCTTTTTAATACAAAGAAATCTGATTGTGTTTTTTATGATACATGATGAAGGACATGGCATATGAGACAACCTTCCTCGTGAATAAATATAAGTTAAAAGCCGTTTCTTCCCAGATATGTGTTTAGCTTTCTACAAAAATATTACCGAACCTAAGAAGAGTACAAAATTGTACATAGCATCACAATACTTTTAGAAAATATACATTTTTCTCCAGTACTATGAGTTGTCACAGCTAACCCACTGATACAAATAGTTTTTGATTTCCTAAATATTATGTACATATCCCAGATGAATTATTTTTTAAAATAATATGCTTATTTATAAAATTATGTATAATTCTACATGGTTGTTAGAAATTATTAATATTACATTTTATCTGAAATGCCTGTCATCTTTGTATTTAAGACCTGAGACAAACTATGTCTATCCCAGACAGCTGTCGCACTATGCAGCTTTCAGAGTCTTTTGCAGGTCCTGCTGGTGGCACTGCATTGCCTGTGTAAATCAGTGGTCATGAAAGTGTCCACTAACCCAAATGAACAGCATCAAGCATAAAATAATGGTGGTAGAGAGACAGAAACACTCACTAGAGAGATAAGCCCATAGGAGACAAGATAATTGAGTTTCTTTGTTTTGAAGGGCTTTAGAAGGCCTCTGGACTAAACTCCTTCACAGAGCACATTTAATTCAGACAGGGAAGCATAGGACTTTGACTGGTCACATCCTAAAAACCTCCAAGGAGAGAGGGACCATAACCTGCCTCAATACTTGATTATCTCGAGGTGAATTTCTTTTCTAACCCTAGCCCCATTCTAAATGATGATGCCATCTCCTGTATCTCCCACTCCATGCCACTGTGAAAAGCCCATTTCTGTCCCCTTGATCCCCTCCCCGTGCACACTGAAGTGCAGTTTGGTGCCTTGGTCTCTGCTACAGGATGAACCTGCCCTGGCCCCACAGCCTCTATTCACAAGGCAAATGCTCCAGCCCCACTGTCCAGTGATGTTCCCTGAGACCTTCTGGTTTGTAAATTTTTTTCTTCACTAAGGAGTCCCAATGAATGCAACAATGAAATCAGAAACTTCAAAGCATCTAAGCCTTTAGACAATAATTTTGCTTAGGGGGTGATTCTGTTCTTGTCTTCCTTTTATGTTCATTTTCCCAGAATCCCTTTTGATTTACTTTTTGTCAGCTTAATGATTTTTCTTTTCTAGATATTACTAAATAATATTTAGTATTTATAATACTTTTTGTTGTAAATTTCCTCCTTTAGTTGTTATATTTACGAATACTTTATGTGACATGTAAGTGTTGGTGAAATCTAAAAAATGTTTCTCCAAAGAGTTAAATTTACCTATTATTGTAGATTATGTTTGCAAGGAAAAGCTAAACTTAGGAGGATCAAAATTTTGGTTTAGGGCCTGCCATACTGAGTATACCCGACTTCTACACTTACAGTATAGGATTTTTTAATAGAATATTAAATCCTGAGACATATCCTACTATAAATGTCATATCTACCTCTGAAGAAGATAGTTTTTAGAAGAAAGTCAGACATCCAGTTGCCGAAAACTGTTACTGCTTTGTAAGTTTTAGGATGTCAAGGACAGATTGCCACCTTTTTTTTATCCAAAGCATGACTCTGGTATAAATGCCAAAAAATTGCATGCTAAATATTAGCTGACTACTACTTGGGGTAGTCTAAAGTGTGTGGAATGTTCTTGAATGACACCAATGAAAACGTCCCATAAAACAAATCATAAGCAATGCTTCTGGAGTAGCTTCCTGATGCTTGCAATTCATATATAGAAATGTATATAATAAAATGCAATAGAGATAAATATACTTTTTTTTTTTTTTTGTGATCATACAACTGCATAAGCCTATAGCTGTAACTATAAAAATTTTAATCACTTTCTGTTAGACATATTCTTCCACAGCATTAAGTATAAAAATGCTAAGAACATCCATTTGGTAGGGAAGCTAGGTACACTTAAGGAACCTAATAAATAACCTAGAAAGTGAAACAAAAGGCAAGGTTAGGTGATTGTTAGCAAAGATGAGGAACTGAATTGCTCTGTTAAATAGCTTTAACTCCGACGAATTTGTGATGTTTAAGATAAATAGATTGAAAATGGATGCTTAGTGAAAGTTGAAGGGCTTTAAACAAAGCTACAGGTTTACCAGCAGTGGACAAATAGTGTTGGAAAATCAAGCATTATTTGCAGAGGCTATACAAGATACAGGCACATGCATTATATAATCTAGAAATAACTCCAATAGGATAGAAAGTAGGATTGGTATTGCTGGTAATTTTCTACTGCAGCTCAGATAGAAGCTTGTTTTCCCCTAGACCAAAATATGCTCATTATCACTCAGTATCATTCGTACTCTTGGCAATTAATTTGCCACTGTTCGTAACAGTCATTTGGAAGTGCGAATTGTTGTGAACCAGATTCAAAGTCCATTGTAGTCAATAGAAGTAACTTGAATTTATTTTAGCAAGGTCTTTAATAGGCAAATCTAAAGTTTTCCACACAAAATTAATTTATCAACTGAAAAAAATGTTCTATCACTTTGAACACCTTTATCAGTTGTTAAGGGCAATTTATGCTAAGGGGTCATTTAACATAATTCAACAAAAAATTGAGGGCATCTATCTCTGCATGGGTTTTTTATGCTATCTGTTAAATTAAGTTACTGAAATACAAAAGTGAACTAAACTTTACTAGCTCAGAAAGCATTATCTTGTCCCATAGGATTGTCTTCAGATTTTAAACTGAGTGTATTTAAAAGCAGATAATTTTTAATGCAACATCAGTAAGATAAAGCAGGAAAAGACAGGGAGAAGATCTTCATACTTGCATAACAGGAAATTCAGGCTCTTAAATTGTAATGTGAAGGGACAATGACAAACTATAGGGAAGTTCACATGATGGCTTGACATCAATCTCATACTTGCACAATATTCTGTTTGGCAAGAACAGCAATGGATGAAATCACACATTGATGGAAGAATGAATGCAATGAAAAGGAAGAAAGGTGTCACAGTGAACTTGGTTAGCAGGTACTTCAGTGTTTTGTCTTTGCAGTCTTGCTTTACTAAATAAACAGCTCCTCATAATGTAATGCCTGAACACATGAAGTCCTACCCAGAATTCTGTATTATTTTACATTCTTATACTTTTGTAATTGAAAAAGGAAATTCAGTTGCAAATAAGCAAGTCACAAAGGAAAAAATTGCTTGTCTCTGTCAAATAACATAGGGAAAAAATAGAAAATTTCTTCCTACTCCCCTGAAAACACAGTCTCATCCTATAATAGCCAGAAAATTCAAAAGGAGACAACACTCATTTTGCTGACAGTGTGAGAGGTCAAGTGAATAAATAGTTTGTAGATAGACAACTGAATGAACAGTTCAGGGGTTTTTTATTCATTGATAAAGAAAATCACTTAAGGGGGAAAGCAAAACAACTCTGTATGCATTTACAAGATGTTGATTAATCATGTACCAAATAGATACATAGATCATCCAAAGTTTATTATCTAAAATCTATTGGATTTTTAATTCTGTTGAACGTCCAATGGGTGTTTCAGTGTCTTGGGACCCTCTCTCCTCTCCTCTCCTCTCCTCTCTTCTCCTCTCCTCTCCTCTCCTCTCCTCTCCTCTCCTCTCCTCTTCTTTTTTTTCCTTTCCTTCTCTCCCCTCCCCTCATCTTCCCTCCCACTGATCATGAACCATAAATGGAGCATATTGTGAGACATATTGTTCCCTACCACTTTATCCTAACAAAGATTTGGAAATCTTTTGTAATTTAACCTGCTAGGAAGATGTCATACTTGTGCATTCAGCAACATAGAGCTCTGTCATATGAATTATTATTTTTTTTTTTTTTAAGAATGCACTGTCATTTTATCAGAACCTAGCTGTTTATGTTGTTTTTTAAACAAGACTGGTGAACTCCTTGAATCCACATGTGTATTGGGTCTGGGTAAGATGGAGTTAATTTTCCCCATAGAAGCCCTTAGTGTACTGTGTTTTGTATCAGTAGCTAGAAAGGTGCTGATAAGGCACCAGTGTTTTGGTTTCTGCTGAGCACACAGCATCAAGACTGTCTCTCCAGTGGGAGTGGGGAAGGTCTTGGGAGGAGATACTCAACTGACCAAAAGGATATTCCATACCATACGACGTCTGCTCAGAAATAAAAGCAAGAGGAACAGAGTGCGAAGGGAGGGCATTTGATATTTCTGTTTGTCCTCCGGGAACCGCAATGCATACGAAACCCTGCTTCTTGGGAAGTGGCCAAATATGGTCTGCCGATGGAAAGTAGAGAATACAGATTTTGTTCATTTGCTTCTGTGCGCACAGCTTTGCTTTCTTTTTATTAAACTGCCTTTTATCTTGACCTATGAGTTTGGGGTTTTTTTGCTCCACCTTATATTTTCCCCTCCCCATCTTACTGAGGAACAGGGTGATAGAGTGGCTTGGTGACCACCCGACATTCAGGCAAGGTTAACCCACCACAATATGCAAAGTTTAACATGAAAGCAGTCTCATTTTGTAAACTGCAGAATTTATCTTTAAACTTCTAAATTATTTATCCCCTCATGCAAATGAATACCTAAATAAACTAAAAAAAGAAGAAAAAAAAAAGGAAAAAAAAAGACAACAATCTAGCTTTCAAATAGGAAAAAAATATATGCCTTATGGACTGGGAAACTTCAGGAACACAAATCTGTTTGTTAAAAGGTCTGAACAAATTTGAAGCATATGTTTTGGGTGTGTGAAATATTTCCCTGTGCAGACATTTGATTATACGCTTTGTAGTGACATGCATGGCATGAAAGTATATCATAAATTTCCAAGAAAAAAAAAACGTCAGAGAGGAAAAAAGGATGAGAGTATATATGTAGCCAATGAGAAGACAGAAAAGTAAACATACAGTATAATTATGCCTGTTCTTCTGCAGTTACATGAAGGAGTAATTTTTCTATCAGATCTCTGTTTTATCATACAAGTAATCACCATATGCAGACTATTTCTTTATTTATTTTTTTTTTTAATTTTCTTAATTAATCTTGTAGGTAATACGGGTATTTAGCTGAGGCAATCCCTCAGGAAGCTAATGCCAGATTCTGCGTGAAGACAATAAAGTCCTGGGAAAACCAAGCTGTCACAGACAAAGAAGGTGAAAGGTTAGAATAGACCTAATTTTGCTTTAAACTGATCTTGTGTACATTCTCTCAAAAGAATACACCAGACACAATACATAAGATTAGTGCAAAACATTGTCTGGGCTCTGCCACATTTCTCTGTCCATTACAAATCATTAAATTTCTAGAGAACTATTTTTATAATTTATAAACTTCCTTATATATATGTATATATGAAACTGATATAACTTCAGATCTCTCTTGTATTTCAAGTTACCAAACTGTTGTAGTAGATAATGCAATGCATAGTTTACTGATAATGAATAAATGAGTATAAAACTACTTTCAACTTAATACTGGTATGGATTTTCTTGCTTTTCTTGCATAAATTAGGAGTTTAGCTCAGATCCTAGGAATACTGCTAGTGTAAAATAAACTACTAGTTTTGTTAGTGAGACACTAGCTGTTTTTTAATCTGATAGGCACAGATGGTAACTGGTTTTGTTTAGGTTTAAGGGATGCTGTTAGATATTCCCTTAGCACTGAAGAAATTTCAATCTATTCATAGCTTGAAAAATAGAGGAAGTCCACACTTATGCATAAAAACCTCAATTTAAAGTCTTGTTTTAAATCTAAACTAGCAATTCCTTCTTAATGTGTTATTTTAAAAAAAGCTTAAAATTTAATTTTGACTTATATTAAATAGCCTGTCTAGATTAAATGATTGATAATATTCATTACACTGCCTCTTGAGGCCTGTATTACTTAGAAGTTCAGAGTAGGATAGGTGTACATAACATACTTTAGGAAAAAAAAATGTACAGAAAACAAGCTTTTTGTGTAAGTAAACATGAACCCAGCCTGAATAAAAGCTAGTATTTTCTGTAATTCAAATTAAATATATTGATTAACCATTCCTCCTACCAAGGGTCACTTCCAAGGTCTTCAAACTGATACACATATGTGCAGGATCCTATTAAATAAGTGTAAAGAGAATAATAGATGGTTTATGTTTAAGTTTACTGCATCTTTTCTAACAACACCCACTGTACTCCCACTCAGTACAGGAACAATAAAACTAATGTCTTTGATTTGCCTGACCTTGCTCTTCCTACAGTTGTCTTCTCCTGGTCTTTCCCCTCTGTAGCATTTTACTACCCTTGGCAGTCATGCACACAGGAAGCGGGAAGTGCTTGACCTAACAAGACAGTTGCAGGAATGACAATCTCACATTTTAAACTCAATTATTAATTTTCATTTATAATTAATTAATATTTCTTAATTTTGCACTTGATTTTTTTTTTTTTTAATCTCTGAAAATAAATTAAAATAGCATAATGGGTTTATGTTGAAAAGATTGATTTGGGAAACTTTTTTCCTTCTGCTTCTTCATAGCTCATCACATCTGATTGATCACTGTACAGAGATTTATACAAGAGTGACTTTCTTAAATGAGATGTGCAGGAGAACTAGATTTTCATTATTTGAGTTATGTGAGGTAAATTAGTGCTAAGGCAGGTGAGTGAACTTATAATTGGCTCAAATTAACACTACTACTAGCTGTGAAATTCTTTAGCAGCAGCTGAATGACACAAGAGTACAAAATTCTTCTTTAACTTTGAAAATATCAAAGCAAAAGAATAATTACTTCCAGTATAACTAGATGCAAGCTGAGTTGTATACTATAAACAGGCGATAATACCAATCACAATAGTGGCGAATGGATTATGCAAACCCAAGAGTATTTTCATAGAAACAGATAATTTCATTAAAATGGGACTTCTGTTTCCAACACGAAACAGACCATAATTATTAGTTTGCTAATGTACTGATGACTGTAATTTTGGTATTTGAGTATTCTAGATGGCAAATGCACATGCACTTAGGAGGACAATCTCTAAAACCATATGTATACCATATTCTAGTGCTATATGAGCAGCCTTTATAACTACCTCAAAAGTGCTTGAAATGCTGTACAGATATTAAATATATCTCATAATAAATGTAAAGATATTGAAATACACATCAAAAATGTTGTCAAAACTAGATCAAAGGAGACAATTCAAGGATGGCAGTTTCCAAAAATTCTGAGTTTTTATCTTAGAAAAATGTTTAATTATTATCATGAGATGACAGATAAGAGTGAGAAAATAGAAAATTAATACCTCCTTCCAGTTAAGTAACATTCTCAGTGTTATTAATAAACATTTCATATTCCAGAGCTCTGAATTGTTATAAGTTAACAGCATTTTTGAAATATTTTCACAATGATTTTTTCTATTTCAAATCTTCCTTCCATTTTTGCTGGTTTTTTTTTTTTCAATAAAACATTCCTTATTCCATGTTTGAACCCCAGAAAGCTTCCATTCTTTTAATCTTAATTGTTTATTTATAGTCAAGATATTTAATGAGCAAACAAAATGTTAATGACCCTGTAGATCAGTGCACGACACATTGTTTCATAAATTGTATGTTTTAGACAACTTCCATCAATGTTTTTCACATAAAGAAAATAATCAAAATATATCAAGTGTCCAGGTTAATTGTATTTATTCACTAGATGTGCTGACCAGTTTATGCTTACAGGTTTTGCAAAATGCTTTTAAAATATTTCTACTTTAATTAAGTGTTTTTGCATTTTTAAACTGATATGATAGCTACAGAT
>NW_010335332.1:10873-17772 GCF_000700745.2 Antrostomus carolinensis
AGGAAAAGTTATTATGGCTTTCCAAATATTAATTTCCCTTACTGAGGTGTATTCACATTTAGAATGGCTCTGAGGTAAAATTCAGATTGTACAAACAATGTCATTAGGTAAAGAAGAAAAAAAGCTTAATAAGAAATAACTGGATAATTCCTAATTCAATGGAATTGCCACACTTTATTGCTAAAAATGAAGGCACTAATCACTGTGGGTTTAATACATGATACTTATTAAATTCTGAACAAAGTATTCCAATAGAGCTACAAGTTCTTTCTTTATTATAAACACACAATGTACTTCCCTGTTTTTTTAAAAAAAATAAAAAAAATAAAACAAAACTACCAAAGTAAATAAGACATTTCAAGATGTTTAATGTCATACAGAAGAAAAAAAGATAGTTAGAAAAGAGAAACTCTTACAATAAGTTTTCCATTGAAGTTGTAGGAGATAGAAGCTCAGGGAAAGTAAAAGTTTACAACTATATATCTGAAAACCGTCCTTTCAAAAAGGTGCTATATGGCTTATTTTTTTCTTTTATTTTGTCTTTACTGATCACTAACTTTTGCTAGAATTAATCTCCTCCTCTAACAAATCCCAAAACACAACCCCCCAAAAAACCCAACAAAAATTAAACAAACTTAAACCAGCAAAGCGTGAATTGACTCCTTGTGCTTAGGATATATTCTCAAATTGCTCAAACTGCATCCAAGAGAACATAATGGTTTTGGGTTCTAGTAAGGCAAAGAAAACAGCATGGGCTACTGATGCTTATCACCAGGAGAAAAGGTACAAATTGACTAGACACTGAAAATAGAAAGACTAATCATCTGAAACAACTTCGCAATCTTCAGCTTTTATCACCAATCAAAGCTTGCAGAAGCAAAATGAAGCTGGTTCCCAAAGTTAATTGTGTTGAGTGTTTGTGTGGTATAGACTCCAATCTGTAGAAATTAAAGGAAAAAAATGCAATACCTCAAAATAGGTGTAAACCTGTAATTTTGAACTATTTCCTTGATTGTCAAGTTTTTCATTTACCAGGAGTTTCATTTTTGCTGAAACAAAAACACAGGTAAACACATGATAGTAGCAAAGAACAAAAGGCTTTACATTAATTTGTGAACTGCTACACACACACATGACCAGTTTCATTCATTTGCATGTCTAATATGCCAAAAATATGTATATTTACAAAATTTGAACTAAATTATCACCTGTAAAATATCCTTTTTCTATAATAAATTTCCTAGGCATGCAAATAATGAAAAACTTAACTTAGCAAAAGTAAATTATATTCAATTAAGCTATATAAAATGTTTCCAACATGTCTTTTTAGCACTGTAGAATAATTCTTTATGGTTTTTTTGTTTGTTTGTTAGTTTTTGGTTTTTGTTTTGTTTGTTTTGGTTTTATTTTTAAAGGGGGTAATTTGATTGCACTTAATTCATGCAAGATTTAGAAGAGGAAGAACTAAGAATTTTAGAAAAAAAAAAAGTGTGCATCTGATATATATACTGTCATTATCATAGAAAAGGGTCTTCTTCCATCATGTCCTCATTTGAGGTAGTCATTCAACACTGTAAATATATCTCGGTTCCTGTCTATCTCTTCTACTTCCATTTATGGAGTCACAAGAGGAAAATCTCTTATTAGTCAATTCTGTGTGAGAGTTTTCTTATGAAGTCACACTAGTAAAATGGAATATGATAACACAGCTGACAAAATGCTCTAATTATTGTTGAGTTTGATATGGTATTCTTCAGTACGTTACCAATGTCAAAACTTTGCATCATTATGGATTTTACTAACATTAGACTCAATGAAGGCATTAACAGCCTCATTTTTAATAACCATTCCCCTGACAACTCTTAACTTCCCTGCATCCTGAATAATTCCCTTTCATTTTAACCCATTGTAAGCTCTCACTTTACAATTCCCAAAGTAAGAGCTAAAGTATAATTTCTTTCTGGAAATTATTTTGTGTAAATGAAGTCAATTTAGTCTGGTCCACTAACTTTGTTTAAGAATTAAGTTACCTTTTTTTGAAGAACATCAGATTTGACAGTTTTGACTTGATTTACATGAAATCTGGATTTATTTGTATTCACTTTCTCTTTTCTCCACCTAGGTGTCCTGGTTTTTAGTTGAGACAGAGCTGGGTTTCTTTTTAGTAGCTAGAATAGTGCTGTGCTTTGGTATCAGCATGCAATTTTTTATGAGAGAAATACTGATAACCCAACGCATCCAAGAGAATATAATGGCTTTCATTTTTGTCACTGGAAGTGAAGGACTTCATGCTTTGTTAGTCTACAAGCACAAGATCTAAGGGCATAAGGAATATTTAAATTAATAAGCTAAATTGACATTTGGATATGCCAGTGGGATATTCCATATCATATCACGTCATGACCAGTATATTAATGAGTGTCTTTCCCTCTTTTGACTCTCTCTGACTCTTGCTTGGGATCTCACTCTTTCGGGATTGTGGTTTCAGTTTGGGATTGTCGCTTCTCCGGGATCGTTATCTGGGAACAGGCCAGGATTGGTCAGCAGATGGTGAGTAGTTGCACTGGGTATCACTCATTTGCATATTTTATTACTATTATTATTATCATATTTATTATTTTAATATTTTTAAGTTAATTTTAAACATTATTTTAAGTTCTTTTTTATTATTATTATTGAATTGTTCTTGTCTCAAGCTATGAGTTTCCTTACTTTTCCCTCAGTTCTTTCCCCTGTTCCCCGGGGCAGGGGGTGGAGTAAATGAACAGCTGTGTTGGGCTGTTAGCCAAGTACTAGCCAAGTGAAACCATCACACTAGGTGATTATTGTTGTCTTTCAACATCCATCTTAACATTTTCTAGAATCCTATGTCAATGAAGATCTTTGTGATTGCCTTGACTATGATTTTTCCAATATGGGCACTACATACATTGTATAAGCACATATACACTGTTTATTAGTTCTTCCTTTCCCTTGAATTTAAAGCATCATTTTTGATATTTGTCTAGCCATTATATGTGGCTTTTATAATGGAATAACACAATGTGGATCTCTAACTAATCCTTGTCCATGTTACTAGATTGTAATAGCAAACACGGAAGCTGCTGTAATGTTTTATCATGTTAAGTAGGTCAGATGCTATGTGACTTTTCATTATGATACCGCTTATCTAATCCTTGTAACATAACAAAATATGAATTCATAAACAAACTATGAATTCACAAACTCTTCTGAAAGTAAAGGAAAAAAAAGAGTTATAGTAACTTTGATCTGTAAAAAAACAAACAGCAGTGGTTGCTGAGGAAGAAAGACACCTGCACCTCTTCTAGGTCCAAGATCATTCAGTTCACAAAGGGAAAGGGATTGTGCCATCAGTCATGAGTAGTCAGGCTAGCTTAGAAGGAGAAGTCAAGATGGACAAACTATTCGTTCTGAATATTGTTTAATTTTTATATAGATAGTAGACAAATAGGTTGTCAGGCAGATAGGTAGACAAATGTATCTCAAATATGGTTATTACTGAAGACACAATCAGTCCTATTTGGGAAATGATGCAATAGTTCCAATGTATAACATCATGGGCAAGCCAGGCTTTGTCAGATGTTCAGAGAAAACAATCACTGTTCCCATAAAGCAAGACTAACTTTACATTTGTAATCAATGAGGCACAACAGAGTGTTCAGAAGTGATCTGTTGTACTGGATGTCCAACAGCAGTTGGAGTGAATAAAATTAACTCCTCCAGTTTAAAAGAACTCCAGTGTGTGCTCACCAGGATCAGTCCATGACATGATCCTCAGCAAAGTAGGTGGATGACTAGGAGATTCACTTAAAAAAACACTCTTGATACAAAGCTAATATTAGGCCACTGCTTAGATTACATGAAAGGTGTTACTGATTCTATTCCTCTGCCCAAGCGATACTTTTCAGACAGGTGCTTTAGCCGAATTGTGATTGTATCTGCATTTTTATAAGCTTAAGACAGAAATTATTTTGTCTTTCCATAGAGTGCTTTGTGTCAGACTTTAAATGCCATATTAAGGATTTATATACCTAAAGTAGGACTGTAACAGTGATAAGTTACATTATGAGATACTATATCCACAAATAAAGGGAATATGGCATTTCAGTTTATATACCCAGTAAGTATTTGCAGTCTTTGCTGACAGTCATCTTTACATGGTTCATCCATTCCCTCTGTAGTTTGCCAGAATATAAAGAAGCTTAAACACATCAGATGTTGATAACCATATGACTCTTTGACTGGATTAATGCTAAAGAGCCATAAGGCACATTATTTGATCTTGGAAAACGAGCTTATGCAGGGAAATAAAAGAAAGGGTAGCTAATAGCATGACTATAGGAAAACTGCTATTTGCTTATCCAAATATTATTTCTTCATGAGAAATGTCTCTTATTTCACATAATTATTTAAGTAATTTAAACTCCAAGTTTAAAATTTCCAAGTATTTTTTTTTTAGTCCAGGCCCTATTTATCTGCTTTTCCCCTAAAGTGCTTGAATTTTGTGCTAAATTTTCCAGTTTGAGGAAATTCTCTTTATAATAAATATGTGGTATTATTTAAGATACAGTGAAATTCTTCATTATTCAGTAAAAGTACATTGTATCAGTCTTTTTTTAATAGAAAAAATGACCATGGTTATTTTTCTCCTTATAATACACTAACTGCAGTTTCTTTCCCCACTATCTCATTACCACTCTGATATTTAAGATAAGCTTTTAGCTTTCTGCTTAAAAAAATAGATGGTAAATTTGATATTCTGAATGGTACTTGCTTTTGTGAAACAGATTTAAAGAGTACAATCTATGTAAATCTGTGCAGCTTGTCTTCGCAGGTGCAGTTCCATAACTACATAACATAGCAACTTTGTAATCATACCTGTGTAATTTTAGTGTTGGTTTTTTTTTTTTACATCTTGATTAAAATAGTAATTTGAAGACAATCCAGTAAGACTATCTATGTTTTGTTTAAACTTTGAAATTGGTAATACCAAAAAATTGAATTTAAAATGTAAGGTTTCTTTATACTCAAATAAATCTTAGACTAAGCTGCTGGGCAACTAATGATTCCATTTATCTGTTGTAAAGGTCTACTCCCTAACTCCATAATGACCTCATAATTATGTGCACACTACACTTATATGGAAACACATTAAGTTTTATAACAGCAGATTTATGTAGAGCTTGTTGAATGACAGAAGTCTTGAGGACCAGTGTTTTAACAGCTCATGACAATGAGTCACACAGCTTCACCATCCAAAATCAGTGATCCACAAGTTGTTACCAAACAGCATCAATAATTATAATAAATTCTAAATTCTGTAAATATAGAAAATATTTATTTATGGAAAATATAAATTATTCTATATTCTAAATATTCTTCTAAATAATTTCAGTTTAAATGTAAAATATTAATAGCAATCCAAGTAATATGTGACATCGTGAAAATTTATGTATATTAGCACAATGGAAATATTGCTACCATGACAAGGAAACCATACCTAATTGACTAACTGAAATATTATTTAATTATGTATGGAGGTAATTGAAGAAAGAAGTGGATTTTATACTCAATTTATTATAAAAAACTTCTGAGAACAGTGAGTAGTCATAAACAAGGTAAATCAGAGAAATATGATAAAGGGTATCAATACCCAACCTGAAACCTATGTATGTGGTCCATTATTGAATCACACATCTGTGCTTAAAGCAATTCTCACTACACATGGTCTCTTAATACCAAACTCCTTCAAGTAACAGCAGTTTAGTGATTGTAATTACATAGGTTCATTAAAAGATACATTTGAAACAAGCAACTCTTCACAACTTGCATAGTTTCAATTCCAGTGGAGGAAAATAAGTATAATTTCTTTTTTTTTTTCTCTCCCCTAACTGCTTCCAATTCAGTTTGCATTTACCAAGACTTTGGATACCACAAGTGGATATAGCAAGAAGTTGTCACTCACCATACACTTGCCAATAGCTCTGTATTGTCCAATTCCCACCTTTAAGGGTTTCTTTTGCACGTGCCAAGTTATATAGGTCATGTTCAGAAAAATGAAAATTAGCAGCATGTTTACTTTCCACTTAGTCACAGATAGAATTAATATTGATTTCTATGTTATTTTACAAATTGTCAAGGATTAAAAGAAAGCTTTTGAAACAGAAGGCTGGCCCTGTTGAATGGATTAGACATACCTCAGACGTGTGGAATTTTTTACAGTTATCACAGTTATTGATAGATATTTATTTTTTAAAGTTTCTTTCTTATATATTTTTGTGACTACCATCACCCTTCTGTAGTGATTTTGTCATTACTACATTGGATAAATCGTAAAAAAGAATTTTCAAATTTATTTTACTATGAAAAAATCAGTAGAATCTACATGTAAGTATCCTCTATTCCCTCAATTCCAGAAGGAGCTGAGTATCCCAGTAGAAACAAAGTAAACAGTGAAAAGAAAAGATATAATGATAAAAAAGGATTAGTTATTAAGCTGTATCCTCCTTAATTATTGAGTTCTGATTTTTATGATATCTTATTACTGCATTCCTCTGTGTATGGCGGTTGTTTCCAACCCAACTCCTACTGATTTTGTCTAAGTTATCAAGGAAAATAAATAGACTGTATTTTAATTAAAATAACTTTTCAGTGGTCTTCACCTTACAGTGATTTCATTATTTCCATACAGAAGTGTTGAACTTTTTTCTTTTGGCAATATAATTTGAACAAGTTTTCCTTTCTAATCTTTGCAGATAGCATATCATCTTGAACAAGGTGTTTCTTGCAACTCAAAAAACTCTGAGTAGCGGGAAACTACAAATCTTAAAGTAAAATTAATGTTCACAAATTTTTTTGTAGACCAGAAGAGTAAATAC
>NW_010335333.1:0-7863 GCF_000700745.2 Antrostomus carolinensis
CAACCCAAAACAAACCAAACCAAAACCAAACAAACACAAAAATAATTCTGTTCAAAGTAAATCAAGTAAATATTGAATATTTTGACATTATGAATATTATTGGAGGTTTTTAGTGTATATTTAGGCTCAAGAGTTTATAAGTGAGAGCTGTGTATAAATTGTTTTCTAAGTAAATTTCTTTTTGCTGTACATTTTGTATAATATTGTAAATACTTATCATTGTGTGCTTTTGTGGAGCATTGAACTGTTGCCAAACTTTTCCTGTTCTAGCAACATTAAAATTTTAAAAAGAAAAAAAAAAATGTTTGTGCAATGCCATGATTGAAATCAATATAGTATTGGGTGTGTTTATTTTTGCTTTTGAGTTTGAATCAAAAAATATAGGTTTCTTCCTCAAATGTATCATAATCTATGTGATTTGTCAAGAAAACGTGAGCTTAAGCTAAAACAATTCAAAATACTTTAGAATTGAAGTGATCCTTAGCTGCCTCCACTGTTCTTGTTAACAAAAAACCTTTTGTCCTTCCTTATTATCATGTCATTGCACATATTTAACAACTTACCTGACTTGTTGGTTTGTGAATTGGTTTTACTAATTAGCCTGAAGTATTTTGTGTTATAAGAATCTGATCTTTTTTAGGTTATGACAAACTAAAAGCTTGTTATCCCAAGTAATTTCATCCCAGTTACTACCTGGTATTACCATGTTGTTAAAATACAGGAAAAGATTTTCACAATCAGAAAAAAGATTTAAAGATCCCACTGTGTTAGTGTGTGTTTCTTCAAATCCATTTAAGTTAATTGGATATTTGGAATTAGCCAAGGCCTATCTTGGTTCTGAGTATTAAAGAGGAAGATTTGATATTTTATTCTTTTTCTTTGCAACAAACAGTGTAGAACAGAAGAAATAAATAAAACATGTAGATAAAATGTGAGTTGTTGTGGAAGCATTAAAAGGCTACTGTAGAAATTGCAGTCAGTGGTGATGAACAACAGCAGAATTGTCTTTCAGTCTAAGGAATTTCTAACTGCATATAAGTGACAACATAATCTATGTGGTTACTGACACTGCAGAATTAATTCCAAGTGCTGATCTTTCCTTGTCACACTAAAAATTAGTCAGGGCAGCTTAAATCACCTAATTGAGATCTCTGCTTCAGATATGATTTTACTTTGCATTGAATTCAGGAGGAGCCATTTGAAAATTAATAAATATCTCCACTGTAGATAAGTCCCCAAATCCTCTGACACACTCACCTGGGTCAGGACTTGCATTAGGCTGTGTCTTAATGTCAAATCACTCCAAGGCACTAGTTCCATGTATCATAGAACCATAAAATGCTTTGGGTTGGAAGGGGCCTTAAAGCTCATCCAGTTCCAACCCCCCTGCCATCAGCAGGGACACCTTCCACTAGACCAGGTTGCTCAAAGCCTGGATGTATGTGATGAATATTGAAATTATTTACATATTCAGTGATTTAAGTGCAATCAGCATATTCACAGAGCACTACTTAGAGCCTTGAATTCAGAAGCTTTAGTATTTCTTCCTGTTAGTCCCAGGACTGCACTCAAAGCCCTTCTAAGGTACAGTGAAAACATATTGGAAGACCTGATGCTTGTTTGCTTTGACCACTTCCCAAACAGCATTAAATTAGTTCATGCAAAAATAAACTGAATCAGTGCTTTCATGTTTTTTACTAGACTGATTGATTGACTCAAAACAGTGTTAAGGCAAGTTGTGCCTCGACTGAGTCATTTTGTGTATCTGAAATGCTTCATGAGCAGTTAGAGGAATTAAACTGTAGAACAACTGTTAGTTTCCATTACAGAGAAGTTTGGGGATTTTGGTGATCTTTGATGTTAGAAGTTTGGGAGAAAGTACTATGTGGGGGGAAGACATGATTGAACAAAGTTTAGACAGAAAGAAGGGGAGGGAAGGGTGGGTGGAATAATTCAGACACAGAAAAAAATACTCTCATTGTATAGAGAAATGTCTTTAAAGAGGCAGCTTTTATGTTACCAGGGCTCCGAGTGGGGATCACTTCTGTGAAGGGCGAAAAACCAGCTGAAATCTATGAATTCTTCCTCACCACTCCTTTTCAAAATGCTTATTTGATTTGCTGTAACTACATTAGCTGCCATATACTTTCCCAGTGTATATTTCTAACCACTTTGGGAAACTCTCACCTTGGGAAAAAAAGTTACACTGATGTGGAGGGAGAGGGGTGAGGTAGAAGAAAAAAGCATTTTATTTTTGTTTGGAGTTATGGCACCCTTGCAAGAACATCTAGATGGTATAAGATGTTTTTATGGTATATGTAGTGTTATTATATTTGTTTTTTTCTGATCAGTTCTGTCACTAGCTGACTCAAAAGGTATGGTAAAATAAAAAAAATGAGACATTAAGAGGCTGGGGTAATGCTAAATAATAGGCTCAAGTACACAGTGACAAAGCAGACATGAGGTTTCTATTATATTTGTTTTTTCTGATCAGTTTTGTCACTAACTGACTCAAAAAGTATGATAAAATAAAAAAAATAAGACAGAGGCTGGGGTAATGCTAAATAATAGACTTAAGTACACAGTGACAAAGCAGACATGAGGTTTCTTCTGAATGCTGGAACTGTTAAGTCTTAATGATCTAAAACTGACTTAGCAAAGTAGTCAGAACCTCATTCTTTAAGCTCTGCAGGTTTTTCTGGTACATACAACTCACTGTGCTCATTTAGAAACAGGAGATGAAGTGAATGTAGGATATTGTCTGTTATTTGTGTTTCCATAGTACATAGGGGGATGAAGTCATTGCCTGGAGAATCCAAGTGAATTTCACAATAAGTTATAGTGTTAAACGTCTTTTGTTTTCTCTGAACTGTTGAAATACAATAGTTAAATATTTATTTAAATAAACCAGTGTACAAACAGGGGACTGATTTCTCTGTGGAATTTAACTTGAAGACTGTGGAATCCTTACACCATGTTCTGGTTTGTGAAATAATTCAGAAACTCAAGAGAATTCAGAAACGACTTCAGGCTGATGCTTTGTGCACTCTTTGCTTAGGTTTTATGTATCCTCTGGAAGTATTGTGATTACTTCTGCAGTGGTAACTGAAGAAGGATCTGAAATGTCTGTAAAAAGAAGGATAAGTCTAGAATTCTGCTGATAGCTTCTGAAATTTAGGTTTAACTTGGTGTACATTTAAACTGAACTGTGATTCTCTAGCTAAAAATGGGCAACCCATTCATTAAATCACAGTGTTAGACAAGCCAGACTCCTGATAATTCCATGAGAGAAGATTCATTTGCAGGGGACTCTGGGTTGTTGGGTTTTTCAGATATGCCTTTGTTTTGATGGGTGCTATTTGTAATCCTGTAGGTCCCCTGGTTGTTTCATGGTTGTTTTTCTCTGTCAACAGAAAACCAGTTAAAAATCAAAGAAGAAAAAGAGGAAGTGGAGGAACAGTCAGTGCAATTGGAAAGCCTTCCTCTTCCTGCCGTCAAAGAAGGTGAAAATATAATGAAAATTGAGAAAGTGGAAGAAAAGGAAATTATAAAATTGCCAGTAATAGTAAAATTAGAGAAACCTTCAGAATTCAATGAAGAAAAACAAACTGGTAAAGAAGAAAGTGACTCATTTAAAGAAAATGTCAAGCCTGTTAAAGTAGAGGTGAAGGAAAACAAAATAGAACCAAAAGACTTAAAAGAAGTAAAAAGTTGTACGGACAAAATAGCAGTTCATGAGCCGGAGAGGTTAGAATTTTGTGTTAATGTCAAAACTCCCCAAGAAATTGTGGAGAAATCTGTGGAAGAAAGTGAGAAACTTAAAAATGACCAGCAGGCAAAAATCCCACTTAAAAAACGAGAGATCAAACTGACGGATGACTACGACAGTCCGATAAAGGGGCCTCTATGTAAATGTGTTACTCCAACAAAGGATGTCTTGAAGGAAGAAGGGAAACCAGAAGAAGAAGCTTTTAAGAGAGTCCCTACAATTACTGCTTTATGTCCTGATGGGAAAATACTAGTAAACGGAGAGGTTAGCTGTGAAAAAATCAGCCCAAGTGTCATACAAAACAGTAGGTCAGAACACTCTGCTGGCATGAAGGAAGACAGCAGCTCGTTGAAAGAGAGAAATGGAAAAAGCGGAGAAAAGGTATCAGACTCCATAAATTCTGTTAGTAAAATTATAAAAGTGTGTGAAGCTGAGAAAAATGCAGTAACTGTGGTGAAAGAAACGGGGGCTGTGGTCTCTGAGGTTTCTAATCAGAAAGTGCCTTTAAAAGAGGAATCTAGTCCTGTGGAAAAAGAGTCCCTTGACAGCACAACTACTGAAACGGTAGTGGAAGAGTCTTCAAACTCTGAAGACTGTGCCAAAACAATGGAAGATAAACTAGCTGTGAAAATCAAAAAGGACAGACTGCCACCACCCAAAGAATGTTTAGAGAAGCTAGAGAAGTCCACAAATGCATCTCCTCCTGCAGAACTGCCCAAGCTTGCACTGTCTGATGAAGAGACTTTGAAAAGTAAAGGTGAGTCTGAAGAGAAACCTGATTCTCCAAAAGCTGCTGAGATACCCCCTTCATCTACATCTCCCGTGACTTTAGAGAAGCCTGTGTTGGACAAGGAGGGCTCTGACAGTAAAACAGCTCTACCTGAGGAGAGCAAAGTAGAAGCAAAACCCAGCCTTGAAAAACAAAAGGAAGAGCCAGAAGCTGCCAAGACAGAGCCAGATAGATTAGATGATGCTCATGCTTCTAATCTAGAAGACTCCTCAGAGAGTAAAAAGGAATCTCCACTACCTAAAAGCAAATTTAAATATAAGCTAGTCTCTGAAGAAGAAAGCTGTGCAACAGATAATAAAGAAATAACTTCAGAAAGGCAAAAAGAAGGAATTAAATTAACAATCAGGATCTCCAGTCGGAAGAGAAAGGCAGAAACGCCGCCAGAAGAGGTCAGCATTGGCCGCACGTTGAGGCGATCTCCAAGAATATCCAAGCCTACTCCAAAAGTTGTGGAGACTCGGGATCAGAAACCTGATAAAAAACGACCTGAAGAGGAAGAGGAGAAACCTGCAGCAGCACAAAAACCAGAACGAAAAGAAGATGCAAAAAAACACGAGAAGGAATCAAATTCAAAGGTTAACAAGGTAATACAGTTTTATTACCCAGGAATAAAGAGTACTCACAGTCTTCTTTATAAGGAGAATATACACTTACGTAGGAATATTGAGGATTTAGTTCTTTTGGTCAGTTTTTGCAAGGAACTGGCTTTGCAATCCAGTTAGTGGACTGAACAAATCTAAAAACACCCCCTAAAAGAGAGTGTTGACTTATTGGTTTATAAAAATCTGTCATTTAACCTAAACTTAAGTAAACCAAGTCAAACAGAGTGAATTCTTCTAAGAAAAGAAATGATCAGACCTGAGTCAGTCTGGCTGAGTGGCTGAATGGAGACTTCTAGCTCCTGTGGATTTACTAGATGGATACTTGTTGGTGTCTGGTTGGTCAGTTTGAGGATGATCATAAGCCTCAAAGGAACCAAAAAATGGTGAAGAATAAAAATATTATGACTTCTGTTTCTAGGTGAAGCTAAAGTTATTGTTTTGGTGAGTTCATGATATAATTGAGCTTTTTTAGTACGTGGGATACATTTTACTTTGGGTGGAGGTGTCTCTTTTCATAATAAACTTTCACTTCTGCAGCATGGATCTTAAAAAGTATGTCAGGTAGATAAAACATTGAAGGTACCTATGTATAGTGTGCTTCTGAGTCTAATAATTAACTTTCACTTTTGCAACATGGATCTTAAAAGTATGTCAGGTAGATATAACACAAAACATCAAAGGTACCTATGTATAGTGTGCTTCTGAGTCTGTGTAGTTATAAACACCTTAATTTATCTTCCACTTTTTCTGCATATGGAGTACAGAAGACAAACAGGGAATAAAGAGTCTGTATGTTTTGTATCATCTTGAAATCCTGTTAATTTTTCCAGCACTACGCATTTTCTTACTGATTTTGCAGTTCTACCAAGACATTCCCTTATTTAGCAAGTTTTTCCCATACTTCTAATAAAATGAACAGTTGATTTTTCAGTGAATAACATCGATGCTGAAAAATTCTCATATACATAAAGAAATGAAAAGCAAATTTTTTTTTTTTTCATTTAAAGTTTTTCATTAAAAAGAAAATAAATGAAAATAATAGTGATTGTGTCCTACAAGTAGTTTTAATTTTGAATACTGTGGCTATGAGCTTTTTAACTTAATCTCTTTTTTGGACAATAAAGAGATTGAAAGATGCTTACTTTTCTAGAAACATTTTAAAATAAATATGATAGAGGAAGAAGTTTTAAACTAGTAAGATTCTGTCATTTAATCAAGAAGAAAAATGCCCAAGTCTTTAATAGGCAATTTTATATTTGTTTTCTTTTAAAGAAGAGTCTTTTAAAAATAGATTTGAAATGATGATGACATCCTAAACTTAAACTAATGCTATCATGGATTTAAAAGTACAGTTGCTAATGAATTTTAATAAACAGTAAAATCTGTAAAGAGGTAGAAATTAATGTTAAGAACCCAAAACAAAATTTTACCAATATGACAAATATTACTTTGGTACGAGTCTGTCCTGCAGGAGCAACAGAATATTTTGTACATTTTAGTTTATTCAGCTTGTTCAGGTCAATGAGTAGTTTAGTCAAAATTGAGAAGTGTTTTGAGTTGAAAATGCTAGAAAAGTTGTTTTTCTTTT
Source organism: Antrostomus carolinensis (assembly GCF_000700745.2). Classification (NCBI taxonomy): domain Eukaryota; kingdom Metazoa; phylum Chordata; class Aves; order Caprimulgiformes; family Caprimulgidae; genus Antrostomus; species Antrostomus carolinensis. The sequence goes on from NW_010335333.1 coordinate 6,750, forward strand.
TCACTGTCTGGGGAGGGAAGGAGTTGAGAGAATCATGTCTATAATAAACAAGTCAGTTAATGGGAAAATAAGTTTCTTCTGCTTTGTATGTTGCTTTAAATATAAAATATTCTAGTTACAGAAAGTAGTTTTAAGTAATACAAAATAATGTTCTGAATTTTAATTAAAAATTATTTTTAATTTAAAATATACTTTAAGCAGATCACTAGTAAAACTTGACACATCTAGAGGATAAGAGATGTCATTTTCCACTGTGTAAAATAAAAAGGGGGAAAGTCCAAGTAAATGCATGGTAAGACATAGGGTTGCTTTGCTAAGGTAGGTATGATACAAAGAGGTAGATTCCATTTTGATTAGCAAAAAAGAAGCATCAACTGAATCAGTTTTGACCTAATAAAAATACTGAAAAAGTGTAAGTGTGAAAGAAGACCTTGATATAAATTACACACATAAAAGCTGCAGTGATTTGATTTTAGATAAGTATGCTCGTCTTAGAGGAAAGCACCAGAAACACTTAAGTTACTGTACTTGTAAGAGTGCAAACATGTGTCCTAAAGCAAAATAAAAGACATAAATTGGGTTTTTTTCAGGGAAGAAGAAAATATTCTCTTAGGATTGAGAAAAGCTATCATCAAAAAGTCAGAAAGTTTAAATGTGACGTTTACCATGTTTAGAAGCAAGTTTACCTTCCTAAAATGGAAAAAAAAAGGCTGAGTGAGAAATTTGTTTTCCTGCTTTTAAATCTTACTTGGAAATGTATTTCTGCACGTAGATATGAATTTTTCTCCCTTTACTATCCTGTTGTATTTTAAGGCTTTTGAAATTTAAGGATTTTGAAAGACAATCCATTAACTGAAATGCTGTGTTGTAAATTTAGTGCAACTGTTCTGATTGAAATGAATCACTTCACTGTAGAGAAAGACATTTTTGAAGGTCTGAGAAGAAACTCTGTAAGTGTTCTCCTTTGTGTTTTCTCTCTCAAATGGTGTGTCCCATAGAGAAGCAAAGTTCGGTGGACGGGTACGCGGACGCGTGGCAGGTGGAAATACTCAAGTAACGAAGAAAGTGAGGACTCAGAGAGTCAAAAAAACTCTGATGAGGAGGAGGAAGAGGA
>NW_010335334.1:0-310 GCF_000700745.2 Antrostomus carolinensis
ACTCCGCTGAACCAGCAGGAAACAGCGTTTCAACGATTATTTTAATATTTTTTATAACGTTTTGCACGGGAACGGGTGGATTGAGCAGGACTAGTGCGCGGAGCGGGGCAGGATTTGTGTTTCAGGTGATCGATTTCCCCGGTGGATTTTATTTTGTGGGTATTCAAGGGATAAATGTTCAAGTAGAGGCTGAGGGGAGACCTTCTGGCTCTGTCCAAGTCCCTTGGAGGAGGGTTGAGAGAGGTGGGGGTGGGGCTGTTCAACCAAGGACCAAGGGACAGGACAAGAGGAAATGGGCTCCAGTTGTGGC